>NC_137503.1:14065000-14327500 GCF_041902795.1 Electrophorus electricus
GAAGAACCAGTGTAAAAGAGCATTCTAGGAGAATGTCTCTCGACTGTCTCTCTGACCTGTGATTTGCGAGATTCAGAAACACAGAGAAACACAGAGGCCTGTAGACGCAAGAGATATGCTGCAGATGTTCATTTGTGTGTTTTTGCGACAGATTCAAAGCGTGCATGAGGGCACATTTGTGGGGATGTGTATGTGTGTGCAAGTGCATGTGATGGAAATTGTGTATGACTGGCCTGTCATTGTGATTGCACTGTTGAGGAGTGACTGGCAGTTACTCAGGACTGGGTGAGGAGGAAGACCACGCATGTGACAAAGTGAATCAGTCTCTCACTATTAGTCGCTCTTTCTCTCTCGCACCATGAAAGCTAAGATGACATAGAGACAGACAACCAGAGAGGCAGTTGGCATTGGTCTACATATATGTTACAATGAGAATTAAACAAACACACACAGACATGCACTTCTATGAATATAAACCCATAGTGCGGCATCAGGCCTGTGTATTCACATATGCTATGGAGTACGATGCCTGGTGCTTGCCGTCCAGCTGATGAGAAGCTCTTCTCGTTAGTGAAGGAGGAGCTGAACTAATGATTAATTGTGTGTTTATTTTCGGAGCCAAGGCTGGCTAAATTTAGATTGGGTGGGATGGGAGCGGAGGGGTGGCGGTGAGGGAGCTCGTCCAATTAAACCAGGGCAGTGAAGCGGGAGAGAACCCACCAGGGAACTACAGACTACCAGCTTGGTCAAGGGATGGTGGGTGTGCGTGTCTGCCTGTCTTGCCTGTCTTCTCATGCCCACACTTTCTCCTGTTGCCATAGACACTTCTTCCTGGAAAATACATCAGTATTTTGGCTAGAGGAGATGATGAGCCCTAACTGCGGCTGTGTCTCCAGTGCTTTGACTGAGTCTGTGTGTGATCAAAGGTCATAGGTCATAGAGCCGGTCCAAACCTTGCAGCTGCAGTTTATTTTATATTTCATTAGGGAGCTCACACTTACATTGGGTTTGGAGGTCGATTGTAAAGTAACTGTTAGGGCAAAGACCTCTCATTTTGCTAAGCCCTATCTGTCACTAAGTCTGATTCAGCTCTCTAATGCACTTTTTTTGTACCAAGCAGGTCTTTGTACTGCCTATGACTTTAGTATTGGCTATGACCTTATTGAAGTTAAATCTCTAGCCTGGTTCACTTTACCTGAGATCTAGTGCCTTTTTTTGGCTAATATGAATAGGGCATTCCCTGGTGAGTCTTGGTTTCATCTCAGAATTTGATCTATATTGTCTTTCAGCAGGGAGTGTTTCTTCTGTAAATGCCACCTGTAGGTTGTTTGAGACCTTTATGCCATAATCTCAGAGATTCTGTTGCAAAAGCCAACAGGTATAACTGAACTGAACTAACACACTGACATCTTAATATTAAACTCACAGTAGCTGCAGCAGATCAAATGATATTTCGCTGCAAGACAATCCGAATACGTTATCGTTTGTAAATCATATGACGGCTCGTATATGTTAGGTGACAACCACTAACTGCATCTCAGATTTGTAATCCATTGCCCTCTCATCCCACCCACCGAGCCAGTTCTCAGACTCATAAACACATTGCCCTGCACCCCAGTTCTCGATGTGCCTAAACCCTCCAGGGAAGCCCTTGTGTTGACTCCCTGAATTAAATGAACCCGTTTCCAAACAAATAAACACTGTAAATCATTGTAATTGAAATTTTCACAAGGGCTATGATAGCCAAGTGTTAGCAGGGCCATAAACAACCGAGCACTGCTTCACTCCCGCACTCTTAACAGCAAAGCGCAATGGAGACTTGCAGCTATTCTGCACCATCACGGCATTTTAAAATAATATAAATTGTTTTACAGAGTGAGCAGGATCTCTTCCCTGCTAATTGGGTGGGAGTGGAGTGAAGCTCTGGGATTTACACCAGTGCTCATTTGGTGAGGAGACGGCAGCAAACAGAAGTCCAGCAAACAGATGGATGAAGTGAGAGAACGAGGGAGAGAGAGAGAGAGAGAGAAAGGAAGCGGTCCGAGATGGCTAAAAGCAAAAGCCTGAGGTCAAGACCTGCTTGCTCGCTCGCTCTCTCTCTCTCTCTCCCACTCACTTCCTTCCCATATGCAAAAAGGTCTGTACAAATGACATATGATCATGACTTCCTATATGGTATTGCGTTATTATAATGATTGTGAATGATTATGGCCTCATTCTAATACAATAACATTATAACACTCTGGGTGATCAGGACCCGACATGAAGCAGAGGGTTCTTATATTACCCTGAAAGAGTTTATTTGAAATTAATGACTAGCTGCTTATACATTATTGCACTTGTTACACAGCTACCAGAAATAAATAACTTTACACTGAATGATGGTTTTGAATTTATTCCATCACCCAGGTACAAGCTTCTGCTGAAAAACAGAGCTATATAGTTAAGAGTGTAACAAGGAGGCTGAGCAGAATGCGGGGACGAGTCTCACAAAACTGACAGGGAGATGTTTGGGACACACACGGGGAGATATTTGGGAGGAGGGGCCGTATCGTGACAGAGCCCCTCCCCAACTGCGCGACTTCCGGCAGGCCAGCCTATCGGGCTAAGGCCCCAAAACCAACGCCGAATGGCGAGGCCAGAGGACCCAGCAACCCAACACGGGCCAGCATGAGCAAGACAGAGGGAGGGACAGACAGGGACCAAGACAACAACAGACACAGGGACAGGCACACTAACGGGAACAGACACAAAGGGTGCCAAAGTGATCGGTACATTAAGTGTAATTGGGACAGGCACGGTGATGGGGACAGGCACATGAATAAGACTACACAGAGGGTTCTGATACAGTCCAGGAAAGGGAGAAGGGACCCCAGCCAGTCCCCCAGTCATCGGCTGGGTTGGAGACCGACCAGCCGGGGAGGGATTGTCCTTCGCCGACTTGGCTAGCGGCGGCTGCTCTGGCTTTGGCGCCCGCGTTTTAGGAAGCGTACCAGCTCATTTGCCAGTCTCTGGGGCGGGCACTGGCGTAGCTTCCTTCTTAACTCTATGAGGCTTCGGCGTAGGCACACGAGTTCTAGGGCTGCATGCCCTAACAGAGGGCGTGTCCTCATTGGACAACGATGACGACTCTTTGACAGCCACATGAGGCAGCTTGCTTGCTTCCGAGGAGTACGCCCTGCGCAGAGCCTTGGGTGGAGTCTTGGATGCCAGAGGCTCTTCTCTCTTGTAGTCTGCAGCCATAGTGTCACTTCCAGAGGAAGGGAGAACGTTGTCTGCTTTCATCGATGGATCCCTCTCATGTCTGTAATGAGGAGGCTGAGCAGAATGCGGGGACGAGTCTCACAAAACTTAAACATACGTTTATTTAAAGATACAACATGGAATACTTAGCACACAGGCTAACGGGGTTAAACACCAACAACAGTAACACATAAACAATAGACTTTTATAAACTAATGACACACAATGAGGAGCAGGTGTGGAACACAGGGAGGGTGTGGCCATACTGATGAAAAATATACACACACACACACACACACGGGCAGATGTTTGGGAGGAGGGGCCGTATCGTGACAAAAAGTAGTTGCCTGTAGGGTGGTACACAGTTCATTGGTCAATTATTCAGTAAGAGCAGTGCTCCGAATTTCTCAATTGACCAGTCAGAATTGAATATTTCTGAGGGCTGTGTAATAATTAAGAGATAAATTAAATGCTCTGATATAAGAAAATAACTGACAAGGCAGACGTTACCAGCACCACAGAGCGAAGCAGTTTCCTTTGCCAAGTCTGTTATTTTCTTCTATCGTGACTGTTGGATGTTATCTTACTTAAGCAGTCATTATCTTGCTTATACAATGGCTTACTCGTGTTTTAAAAATGTATGCTTTGAATAATTACTTTTGCTAAGTAACTGATATGAAAATAGCCAAAAGATTTCATTTTAACTTTCTAGTCCCACACCCCCACATATACACTACAGTAATTAGAGTTGTGTCACTGCAAGAAAATAACAGACACTGGCCATCTGATAGAAAAAGGTCATTGCTGTAGCTATGGTGTAGAAGAGAACTTTTTTCAGATGGGTCTCTCACTCTCTCTCTGGCCCACACATACACACACACATTCGTGCACACTGACTCATACGCACAGATACGCGCACACACACACACACACACACGCATACTGCTTCAGAAGACGCCTCTTGTTTGTAACCCCCTCTTCGGCACCTTTTCTTGTACTCGAAGCGTTTTACCCACCCAATCCTCCCTGTCTTTCCCCGCGTTACTTTTGTACTGTTAACAAAAGAAGCACTTCTCTGCCCCTCCCTCTCAGACACCTAAGGAAAAGGGAGGCGAAAATCTAAGAAAGCAATTTAGTTTTCAATTTCCTGCAGGTCTCCGCTGGAGCAGTTATAGTGTTCGCTAGTCCCGGGGGGGGCGGGGGGGCGGGGGGCGCGGGGGGTTTGGAATTAGGCCGCTCTCTCCTTGGCCTAAAATAGCACACATCACTGAGAGGACACATCAACAATCGCCCAGAAGAAAGAGAAGGGTTCTCATTTGTGAAATCAGCTATGCTAAAGAAGTCCATCTCATCAAGGGCTTGACTTGGACTGATTAAGTTGTCGCAGGAGCTGCCATTTTAATTCTGCAGGCGTATTTAGACATAGCTTTGCTTCAAAATTACTTTGAAATCTTGCTCATGCTCATTTTTGGCTGCATGTTATAAATATCAAATGTCTTTGATTTGGACACATTTTACTGTGTTACTGGTAGTTTTGATTTTGAAGATTACTGATTATTTACTAACAACTCGGAATTGAAGATAATTACTACTGGTGAAATAAAAGAAGTAAACAGTAGTTGAAGCCATCCTATCGGTCACATCAAAGCTGGCAGTTGGTCTTTGTTATACAGTTGACTTTTCTCAGTGTTACCTGAGCACTAAAGTCTTGTTGCAGTGCATGATCATGTTCTCTTATCTTTCGCCTCTTCTTAAATACGTACTCCTGCTGTCTCTCCTTCTCACTTTTTTCCTACATTATTTCTCTCTCTCTCTCTCTCTCTCTCTCTCTGTCTTCCACTTGCACACACAGATACTTAGAGCCCATGTCATTCAGATCTATGAACATCCTTCAGCAACCATCTGTTAGCACCTACAGCAAAAGCCATTACACCTCTCTCTACCTTGAGTCACTCTCTCTCTCTCTCTCTCTCTCTCTCTCTCTCTCACTCTCTCTCCCTCTCTCTCTCTCTGTTTCCAATCTCGTTGCCCCCCACCCATACCTTAATCATCCAGACTTTACACACCCAGTTGCACAGATGGACATGTTACTGAACCCTCAAGTAAAAGGCAATGCACTTATCATCACACAAGCTTCACAAACTACACAAGCCCCAAGCCACCAGACTTCATCTCAGCTTTCTCCAACTAGCCCATGGTCACCACCTTCCTCTGCTTTGCTCTGTCCAATCAAACCAGAGTGGCTGCAGCAACCACGACTTCCAACAAATCGGCATCCTCCCTGCCACCACACTTTAATGGAACCATCCTAACGTGCTTACTGCTGCCACCACATGCCTCCTTAGTCTCCTTTTCTTACCAATGACTAACATGGGTTCTGCTTCTTCATCTGAGCGCACTGGTGTCCTTCCATGACCCAAATCAACTTCCTACAAACCCCATTTTGAAGAGATTTCTGATATTATTATGGAACTGGCTTCTTCTAATGGCACATGGACAAAGGCCCTACATGTGAGCCCAGAATTAGGAAGCCCAGGTTTAGACACTGTTCAAGCATACAGGAGTCAGGAGGTCTTACTCAGCGGTGCTCTCAAGAAAAACAGCGTCAAACAATGTTAAACCCCCCTTCACATAACCTCTGCCAGAACTAGAAAGTTTCCCCAGCCCCCATACACAGAGCATTCCGTCGTGTTTTCCAGAAATAGACAATCGTGCATGTCACAGCCAGTCGAGTGCCCTGTGTTCATCCTGAAACAGCTCCAGAAATAGCTCCTGAACACCAGCCTCGAAGTGACTGTCGAATGAAGAGCCTCTCTGGGAAAACGCCTCTGCTTTTGTTTGAACCCTTCGTCTCCATTTTACAAGCGTAACTGTTCCTCACATTTTCACCCGTTACATCGAGACCCTGAATAGGCCATCGTCTTTTTGCAGCCTTTGTCCCTTTTCTCTCCGCGAGCGCTTCGACGAACACTTTTGCGCCTTTTTTCTCCTGCGAAGGCCCAGCCATGTGGCACACAAGCCCTCATTAAGTCGACTGTTTGGGACAATACGCGCGTGCCTGAAGGAGGAAGCTCCAAGCTATCACTCCCTCATCGTTAATAGGCTGCGAGGCGCTCTCGACGAGGACCAAGACGGCTGCGCCGCCTGCTCGGATCCTTCGGCTCAACATCTGCTCTGCTCCTGCCCTCGTTCTGAGGGAAGAGGAAAACATGGGCAGGAAAAGGAGTTTTTTCCAGCCGTTGGCTAAAAAAGATCCATAAAACATACACATGTTCCCCTGTTTGGCTCTCTGTACACTAGTTTGAGAAAGGGAGGGATGGGGGCACATTGGCTGTATTCCTTAAAGCTTACCATATTTTGTAAGTCTTATTTGTTTCATGGCGTTTGGGGTTGTGGTTGGAGATGATTCGCTACTTTTGTCAATTCATTATTCCACCCACCTGCAGGCGACAATTGAAAGAGATCGTTTTGTGTGAAAGGGACTTTTTAGAGCATTTTCCTGTGCGATCCAGCAGGAAACAATTGTCACTGCCATGTACGGCCTCCGAAAATAATGATAAGAATATGTGGTGGCATGTGAATGAGGGATGACCACAGAATCACACAGGTATGTGCACACACATATATATATTTGTGTGTGTGTGTGTGTGTGTGTGAACAAGAGAAATAATGGACATGGTAATTTGTTTTGCCATTTGAGTAGTCGTGTGATGTGATTTGTGAGTGAGTGCACGTGCCTGTGTGTATATGAATCATACCTTCCCAATATAAGCAGACAATGCTCAGCGTTTTGGACTCTTGTCCAATTGCCTGCCAGTAACTCAGGGGAGTACTGCTGTTGGTCCAAACAGATAGAAGCACCTCCCCCCCCCCCCCGGCCCCTCATAAGGCCAATGGGAGGAGATAGTAGGCTTCAGTCACTTCCAGACAGACCTTCATCACACACACCCAACACACACACACACACACACACACATACACACACACAAACAAACACACACGCACACACACACACACACACACACACACCCATATACACACGCACCCACCCACCCATACACACACCCATACACACACCCAACACACACACACCCACACACACACACAAACAAACACGCACGCACACACACACACACACACACACACACACACACACACACACACACACACACACACACCCATATACACAAACACCCACCCACCCATACACACACCCATACACACACCCATACACACATACACTCACACACTGTTGCTGTGTGACCGGAGGTATTTGATGAACAAACGGCTTCACCACAGGGCTGGTCGCAGGCAAACAGTCTCTTTTATTTCCATTTGAGTGGCTGTATTAAAGTGGCTGTGTGTGACGGGGAGCATGCAGCCCATCGAATAGTTTGGTATGAGGGCAGAGGTCACTCCGGGGATAGACTTGACCTCCGGCTCCAGCTGAAAAAGAACGCAACCTGGAAATCACTTTAACAAGCTGCTATCACTGTTACATTGAGGACCACACCATTGCAAGCTTGTAGGGGGAGATGTTGTGATAAGGTGATGTAATTGTAAGAGGTGAATTGGTGTATGCCATTGTTATCAATGCCACCTTAAGGGTACATACAGGTGATGAGGCATTTGATCTGTTATGAAGATGATTGTGGTGGGCTTAGAAGGGTTTTGAAAGCTGGTGTTGCTTTTCATTGCTTATATTGTTTATCAAATGTCCTATGATGGGGTTAAAAAGTCAGCCTGTGTTCTGGGGCTTGGAAGCATGTGCCTCCAAAAATGTATCACATGATAAAGACCACAGTATGGCTTTACCTAAAAGAGCTAATCCCGTTCAAATACAGGCAAGCTTGCTGATGCAGTTCATTCCAGTTTTGCAAAAAAGGCATATCTGCAACAGTTTGGAACTGCTGGAGTCATTTACCTCTTTCATAAGCTTGAATTATCATTCGCTAAACACAAGCGGTGTCTCAACACTAGTGCTGCGTGCGTGCCTCTGCTCTGCCCCTCTGTGGAGATAGGCGGCTGCCGCGGCAACCGGGGACCAGTGAATGTCTCTGCGCTCGTCTGCTGAACCTCTCCCCACGCGGACAGCTAATCTGCCACTCGTTTCCTCTTATCTTGCCGACTGGCCCCTCTCCCATTTCCACGGGCGCTGTTCAGGGATAGCATGCCCCGCTGCCAGCCCTACGCCTGCAAGGCTCACGGGACCACTGACAAATTATCGCTTCTTCTTCTTCTTGCCTTTTCATTGTTTTTTTTTCTTACTCTTTTCATTCCGGCTGTCCTTTTGACTTTAAGCTCTCTTTGACCTCTGGTGCTCAGGTACATGGTCAGCAGTGTTTAAAATGAATGATTTGCCAGTGAGATGGCCAAAGAATGAGAAGGCTGGAGATGAGGGGACTGGCCCAGGTGCCAGTGTATGACATGGAAAACGCTGCATGCAGCAGATGTTTTGAGGAGGACAGATTTGTGTGCGGCTGAACATGGGCACGTCCGGGGAGCTTGCTCCAGTGTTGTGTGGTTTCTAAAAAGGCGATCTCCCATCCCAGACGGATAAGGAACATTTATGGCAGCCAAATGCACCTGAGGGTTATTTATTTATTTATTTATTTTGAAGCAAAATTGAAATTAGGCAACGATGCTACAAGCCAGTACCAAAGACGTTGTAGGACTGTCACGAGAGTGAGATTTCAGGCTGGCAGCTCCGTCATCCCTGGATAGGCTGAATGAGGTAACACTAATATGGTAACTAAGTCTCGCCCTGCTTTTTAAACTCAGGCACAGTGGGCTCAGTGGGCTCAGTGGCCTCCCCCCGCCATGTGCATCACACACCAAATCGCAGTCCGAGCACCTTTCCACTTCTTTGCCTCCTGCCTACTGTTTTGACAGCTTGTCATATGGAGATGGTATCACGTAGCGTGAAGACCTGACTGTTTTAGTGATTGGCAGTTTCGTTGGTTTTTATTTTTTAGAGAAGTTAGTTGTATGTGAGTGTGTGAGAGTGTGGCAGGTGTCTTGAACTGAACTGCAGGTCTTTGTGTGGGCTGTCATACTGCAGGTGTGTGTGTGTGTGTGTGTGTGTGTGTGTGTGTGTGTGTGTGTGCGCGCGCGCACCCGCAGCATGCGCCTGCGTCGTATTTGCATGGTTTTTTTTGCCATAGACCATCACTCCGGCAGGCCAAACGAATGAGAGAACGGAAATGTGGGTTCTGATTGGCTGGTGGTTATGGCCATAAAATGGCAAGAAAACCTGAAGAATTGCCAACTTTGACTTTGAGAAAATAACCTTCAAGATAACAACGCATGACTGCGCTGACTGCCTCACTGCAACTCCCCCCCCCACCGAGATCTCTTGCTTCAGTAATCCAAGTGGCTCGAGATAAAAGGCTGTGGCATCGGCATCACTGTCTTCACCCCTCTAATACAAATTAATCCCCCTTATTGATTACAAACTTACAAGCTTATGCGCAGCTTATCAAAGTAAGCCTCTACCTGCGTTAAACCATTTCACCTGCTCTGGGCTGCTTTTCATGTGCATGCAAAAGTCATTCTATAGGTTAATGGCACTGGGAGATTTGAAGAAAATGATTCTGTGTTGTTAAATTATGGTACCTTACCTAAGCATGAGTCAGTTTGAATTCTGATTAAATATATGTGCAGACTTTACAAAAAGAATTTATAGAAATTATATAACAGTAACCCTATGATGTTCTTGGACATGCCCCCACCCCCTTAATAAGCTTGTGTTCTAGGAGTTATATAATATGACAAGTGTGTGTGTGTGTGTGTGTGTGTGTGTGTTTATGTAATCCCTCACTCCTCACTGTTCAGGCTTTCCCTCTCACCTGTCTTACCGGCTGGTGCGTCCCTCCATGCTGGTCTTGGCTAGCTGATAAACCTCGTGCCCTGGGCCAGGCTTTCACCAGGCAGAGACTGCATTACACATCATTACTACCCCTCCCCCCAGACTCCGCCCTCTTGCCCTGCTTCCGCTGGGTCTGCCCACCACTCTCCCTGCACCTCACCTTTACTGCTCCTATGGCCCCTTACAGAACTACCATCAAATGAAACCCTTTTACTTGGCTTATTTAGTTTGATGTTGAACCGAATTTGAATGATGGTTTTTGGAACACACATATTACTCACGTTGGACATAAATATGTGTTGCATTTTGGAAGCATGTGATGGCACTCCTTTAAGATGTTTGTTTACCCTGTCTGTCAGATGTCTCTGCATCTTTGCCCTCTCTCTCTCTCTCTCTCTCTCTCTCTCTCTCTCACTGATGGATGTGATGAGTGCGGTTGAGTGGGGAGATCGATAAGGGCCAGGCAGGGTGTGGGGCGGGGCTCTGGCCATGCTCGGCCGCTGAGAGTGCAGATTAATGCCCGAATTATTATAGCAGCCAGATGCTTGTCAGGATTGCACTCTCTGTCAAGGTTAGAATGGCAGAGCGCAGACTTTCACACTCTCTGTCTCTCTCTCTCTCTCTCTCTCACTGTCTCTCTCTCTGTCTCTATCTCTCTCTGTCTCTATCTCTCTCTCTCTCTCTATCGGGTCTCTCTCTCTCTCTCTCTCTCTCTCTCTCTCTCTCTCTCACTGGCACACACCCATTTCCTCTTTCTGTCTTTCTGACATGCCCACTGTTGGCTTTTGCGTTTCATTTACCCCACTGTAAAACGCTGCCTGCTCCTGCTATGGTTCTCCTCCCCTCCTTCACTCCTCCCTCCCTCCTTTCCTCCTCAGGCTCCGCAGAGAGCATGTCACTCAGGAGGTGCTCCTGGTCTCTCTCCCTCCCTTGTTTACACATGTGTCAGATAGCTTCGACCAGACCGTGTTGGTCATGGCTGCCATACTTTCATTGAGGTAGCGTGCCAGTTTCGAGGAGAGGCATTTCTGTGTGGAAGTAATGACAGACAGCTCTAATTCCAAACAAAAACACTTACACCTTCTCCAAACCCACCAGCTATTTGAGCCATTTACATCATTTTTTTGTTGTTGTTGATAACCTCCTGATGGTGGTCTGCCCTTCTTTTCTCCACCGAAGTTCTAGATTTGGGGACTGTTGGTTACTTTGAAGGAGTTTGGAGGCATTGTGCCGTGAGCCTACCAGCTTTAATCCTGTTACTTAGTCTTAGGTGCCATCTTAGTCTTAGGTGCCATCTGACTTTGGCATAGTTTTATATGTTGTAATGTCTGACTGTGAGGCTGAAGCAGGACAGGCAAACTGAGATAGAGGCAGATAAGGAGAGTGAGAGCAAGGGACAGTGGTGCTTGCAGCAGGAGGAGAGAGAGTTTAATTGGCCAATGAGGTGAACAAGAAAAGGAGATTAAATCAAGCATCTCGCACTCTAGGCTTACGTAAAACAAACAGTAAGGAAGAGAAATCTCTTCAAATGCTGCTACACAGAATTCCCTGCAGATTAGTGTGTATGTGAGGGGTAATATATTTCATGTTATGTTTTTAATAGTTTTGTAGGAAGAAGAACCAAAGAATGCCATTTTCCGTTCAAGGAACAGCTTTTTTATCGCCACTCAAAGTCTTTAAAAAGACACATAGCAAACAAGCAGAAAAGCAACTGTGGAAGGGGCGGTGGGGGCAGGGAACCAAACAATACCAAAAGACAAGGACACCATTAAACCAAACCAAGACAAAAACACAATCCAATTATTAAACAGTAACATTTAAAACAATATGCTTAAAGTAAATCAAGGCTTCTAGGAGTCCTCAGTATGCTCCTCTCTGCTCTCCAAATTGTTCAACCCTAAGTATGCAGTGTGTGTGTGATTTCTTGTTCTTTTTCTCAGCACCACAGTACTGTCTAAAGCCAAACCAGTATTTCCCGATGGACGTTCCAGTTAGGAGGCTGCATCAACTAAGCAGTGCAAAAAAACAAAAAAAAAACAACAAAAAAAAACCAAACAGTACTGGGAAGTGAAAGGACATAATATAGATACACTGAACAGTATAGTGCGTAACACTGCGCAACGATTAGACTTTTACAGACTCATACCTCGTTTAGCTCTTAAGGCCATCCGGTGCTGGAAAACATTCTGGATTAGACAATTTTTTTTTTTTTTTTTAATTTTGAAAACTGCACTGTATACTGGTAGACATCCGCCTCTGCCCAGGGTTACCGCGATTTTCGTCAGCCCTGTTTTTTTTTTGTTTTTGGTTTTTTTCCCGTTCAACACAGCTACTCTTTGAATGCCGAATGCTAACATTTGTTCAAGGTCAAACGACTACATCTTTATAATTGCATATAAATTAAGCAGGGAATTGCTACGCATACTAGCATAAAAATACATCCATTGTGACATAGGGCAACATATTCATGCTACGACATTATCCAGAGGTGGTACATTTTCTGCACTTAACACTGTATAATGAATATTTCTTTTGATTCCTTGAGGATGATGAATTTCTTCAGGTTGAATCCAATTTCAAACCTAACAGCAGACAGAAGGCATGTTCACCAGCTGTACTTTGTAAAGGCGAGAGACCTGAGTGGCTGTAGCGGAGACTGCGTCCACTGCGACTCACTCGGGGGGGTGGGGTTGCAGGCCAACACTACTCGCTGCACTGTGAGGCAGCTGTCACGCCTTCCATCATGAACCTGGCCAGCCACGCCCCTGCCCCACCCCCACTTGCCTGTGTGCTGTCAGCAGCCCCACTCATCACCTGGATTTCTTGAGTAGCTTTTACCTGATTAGGCTGTAGATTGAAGTGCTTTTGGCACTCTCTTTCTCTCTCTCTTTCTGACCTTAGCATTCCTCAGTGCACATGCCCTCATAATACACGTCCCCTCATAGTACACATCCCCTCATCCTTGTTCCGTAGATACCGTACGTTATTCCCGTTTTCTCTGGGAAGTGTGTGTGTATTTGTGTGTGTGTGTGTGTGTGTGTGTGTGCGTGCGTGCGTGCGTGTGTGTGTGCATGCGCGTGTTGGCTCGTGTCTGTCTCAAGGATCAGGTTAGCCTTCCTAAAAGCGGAGTCTGCCCTCAGCCTCATGTTCTCAACCCGTCCAGATATCCGCATGCACAAATCTTCCTTCACATGAACTGGGCCCAGGGTGACAAGAAACACTGGCAAGGCGGCACATTCTGGCTGCAAATCCGGCTGGCCTCCGTCCAGCTGAGCGTTCCTGTCTCTGCACAGATCCGTGTTGCGAGCAGGCTGATTCAGCTTTTACTCCGTCACAGATCTCCGCCGTCCTCCGAACGTCCTGATTTACTTTCAGGTTGTCATCCTCCAGCTGTATGAGAACTTGTTTTTTTCTCTTAGTAAACCAGTACTGCTTAATTCTCTTCTGCTGTCTAACACAGCAAGCCTAATTCAAATTAAAAAAAGATCACGCGCACATTTCTTTCTTTTGTTTTTCTTTATCTTTTTTCTTTCTTTACTTTTTTGCTT
This sequence comes from Electrophorus electricus, assembly GCF_041902795.1. Lineage (NCBI taxonomy): Eukaryota > Metazoa > Chordata > Actinopteri > Gymnotiformes > Gymnotidae > Electrophorus > Electrophorus electricus. The sequence continues at coordinate 14,078,660 of NC_137503.1, forward strand.
CATTTCACGCTCTGCTTTTAATGTACTCCCAGTTCGGTGTAATTGTTTTGAGAGGTGACTGGCCTTGCATCTTCCTCCTGTGTTTTTTTGTGTTTATTTGTGTGTGTGTGTGGGTGGGGGGGGGTCTGGGTGTGCGGATGTCTGTTTATACACGTGGGCTCACAGACGTCTCAACACCACCGCTGACAGGAATGTTCACATGAGCCCGTTACGCATTGTCAAACACAGCTGTTGTCTGTCCGTGAGAGCCCGGACATTAGAGTTCTGTCATCTCCTGACTGTGAGCAGAAGAAGAATAAGTCAATATGGTAAATGTGTGCTCAGTAGCAGTGGGTGACCTTTGGGTTCTTTTGGAGCGTTTGCTTGGTTGGAGCAGGAGATCTAAAGCTACAGGGAAATGTGAGGGAAGAAAAGGGCATTGAGACGGTGGCAAGAAATAAACAGTCTCTGCTTCAGTGAGAGAAGAGGGGGGACTCTCACTCTCTCCCTCTGTCTCTCCTTCTTCCTGCTCACGTTCTGCTTTCTACTCCATTCAACAATGCTTTATTGGTTAAATGCTGAAAGTGCCATTATTGCATAAGCAATTAGCATGAACATAAAAAAGACAAAATTATTAACAAGTTATTATAAACAGTCTTTTTCAGAGTGGGTCACAAGAACAGTTTGGATGACTCACGTGTCAACCCTCATGTTATAAATGGTGCTACAAATGCACTGCTACAGTTGGCTCACACATTTCATCCACAGCATTTGTTTACGCACTCAAGAAAGTGTAGATGGGGTGCTAGACGTTTGTTTTCTTCTTAAGTAATTGCATCATGTTTGGCAGGGCATGTCTGTCTAAAGCACTGCCCAGTGGTGGTGGAAGCACAGCCTGTCCTCTCTGGGTAGTCAGATCACCCTGCGTTCTCCAGGTTCCACTTTCTGAGCTCCCTTTCTATTCTCTCACCTTCTTCTCCTCTTCTTCCACATCTTCCTCCTCCTCCATTTTTATCTGTTTCCAACTGCTAGCCTGAGAGCCCAACAGCTTTTCATTTTCTCTTCTCTCCCTCTCTCTGTCTCTGTCTCTCTCTCTGCTACACTCTACTCACACACAGCTGTAATCTGTAATGTGTGTGTGCGTATGCATGTGTACGTCAGCATATGTGGGTGTGCTTTGTTTCACTTATGCAAAAAGAAGAGTCCGAGTGTGTGTGTGTGTGTGTGTGTGTGTGTGTGTGTGTGTGTGTGTGTGTGTGACAGGGTAGTGAATAGTGTTCTCACCCTCTCTAGCCCACGCATGGCTTTCATGCAAAATCTCTGAAGGCTTTTCAGCTCGTGTCAGCACTTACTGCAGTTACCTGCATGTCTGCATGTGTGGGTGTGCCTGTGTGCATGTGTGGGTGTGCCTGTGTGCATGTGTTTACACTGTAACAAAACTTAAAGGCCCATTGGAGCCTTGTTTATAACAAGAGCATAAGGCCATAAAGATATGCATACATGCACATACACAATGTGCAAAGACACATATATTCATATATGCAATTTTATCTTTTATTAGCTGTAGAAAAAGAAGCACAAGCACAAAGTGAAACCAGGAAGGACTGACTAGAGGGGTGAATGGTGGAAGGATAAAATACTAGATACATCATGAAGACGACAGGCACTTAAACTCCAATAGACTAAAACATGAAAAGGCAGGGTAGACGCAGCATACTAATGCATCACATTTAACCTTTAAACATGTAGATTTAAACTAAATGAACAATCTGTGGGGAGAGTATGTGTGTATGTATGTGTGTCTGTGGCAGTGACTCCATAGATGTCACCGATCAATGAAATGAAATACTTCTCCCCTCAGGTGGCTGGTGTGCAAATAAGAAATCAACTGTTGGTACATGCGCACTATGTGGGTGTGTAGTCAACATAACTGTGTGAATATGTAGTCAACATCACTGTGTGGGTGTGTACAGTAGTCAGCATGGCTGTGTGGGTGTGTAGTCAACATCACTTCATCACAATATCACTTGGACTATTTTTCTGAGGTGGATTCACATTCCTATTATTCATCCATTTATCTGTGATCCATTATTTATTGGAAACAAGCTCATTACAAACATAGAATCAAGAATCTCAGTGGGTGTAATTGACAGGTAAACCTGTGGGGAGAACTGCAGTCTAGCCAGTTCCACTTTTCTATTATGTTGCACCAGTTAAAATTCCAACAAAACAATACAACACAATGCTTTACTTACTTGCGTGACTGAATTAACACTTCATTATTTGGCTCTGCAGTGTATTTTGATTGTGTCTGTGCATGTGCGTGAGAGCATTCTCTTTGTTTACACTCAAACATTATCCTGTGTTTATCCTCATTCACTCCCACTTGTAGTCTCAATAGACTTTTAATTAAGTTCACACAACTGCGGCTACAAGCATTTGAAGGGAGCAGCAGTGGGGCTCGCCAGGCACCCTCCACACCCTCTCCCGCTGAGGAGAGGGGCCAGACGCTGCTGCCAGACGAGGAACAGGAGGGGCGGAGCCCTCCACACCTGTGGGGCAAACATGCTTGCTGCTCTGCAATGTCCAGACTGTTTGGGTTCAGTTGCGTGTCGGTGCACATTGTTTATGGGTGTTGGAGAAAGGGGGTGGGGTCAGCGTATGGGACGTAGGCATGGAGACTGTTGGCTGGACAGATGTTAGGCATGGATGTACACAGGGATGCGTGGGTTGTCTGGTGCTGCGCTGTTTTGCTGTAGACAGGTGTGCCATCTGGCAATAGTCCCCATGGAAACCGGATATGATCATGTTGGCATGGTGAAGAGAGAGGGATTGGAGAAGAGGCAAAAGTTGCATTATGCACCGACGTGCATACACAGACACACACACACACACACACACACACACACACACACACACACACACACAAGATGGGAGGTCTGAGATCAGAGCGTGAACGAACATTATACTACGCTCTAAGAAAAGCCCAAACTTTATAGTACAAGGAATTGTTTGTTTACACAAAAAGAACAAATCAGCTGTTAGAAAGAGGAATCTCTATAAATCCTAGACCCAGATAGCTGGAGCATGCCCCATAAGAGTTTCAGCTAGACACACGCACACTCACGATGACTTTCTGCTGGACGTTTAAACCCCCTCTCTCCTTGAGCTCCCATCCCCTGCCTCTCCATCTGTTATTGTGGCTGTGTTCTGACTCAGTAACTCTGGTGATTGGGTTTAATCCCAGCTGAGTGTACTGAGGAAAATGAAGGGTCTCTCTTTCTCTCTCTCTCTCTCTCTCTCTCTCTCTCTCTCTCTCTCTCTCTCTCTGTCTCTGTCTCTATCTGTCAGTCTTTCTCTCATTCTCAATCTCTGTCTCTATCTGTCTCTATCACGCACGTGTGGGATATAGCACTACCACCGTGGCGTCTGCATTCTCAGCATTCAAAAACAGAGTTTTGAAATATAAACTTAAGGGCTGAATTTGTGGCACCTTGGGCAGGGCGACGGTCAGGGTGGGCCTGGTCACGCTCACACTGTCCTAAAAAGGGAGAATGAAGAAAGAAACATGAAAGAGCAGTAGGGGAACATTTTTAAAGCTAGTTTCCATTGTTCAGGCTATTTGAAGAATTATATACGCTAAACTACCCCAAAGGTAGTGTGTGTGTGTGTGTGTGTGTGTGTGTGTGTGTGAGAGAGAGAGAGAGAGAGAGAGAGAGAGAGAGAGAGAGAGAAAGAGAGAGAGGGTGAGTTTGATTAAATTGCTCCCTCAGGAAACAGTGAAAACAGCAGTTATGAATATTAAAGATTACGGCTATTTTAGATTCAGAAAGAGAAAGATGAACAAAGTGGCATCGCATTAAAGAAAAAAAGTTACAGTTACAAAATAGCATCATGAGGTCGGCAACACCATTGTGTAATATGAGTCTCTTAATAACTGTGCTGATAACATTGAGATGGTATAGGCTATAGAGGACCTTACTCACCTTGGCTAAGATGCACTTTATCTAACGTGCTTCTGCCCTTTGGAACAGTTTAGAAATGATCTGGCCCTTCCTCCCTCTGATTATAAACTAGTGGTTATATCCATATAGCTGAGGAAGACAGTGTCAGTGGCAGACACATGAAGACACCTGGCCTAGAGATACAGCTACACACACACACACACACACACACACACACACACACACACAGGACAAGAAGCACTGCACAGTAAGACAAAGTACTATCTGGAGCGTCTGAAGGAAACAAGATGGAGGACTCCAGCAAAAGACTCGGAGGGAAGAAGAGTGAGGGGGAAGAAGGGAGCTAACCATTAGCCAGTGGATCAAAGGTGAAAGAGGGAAGAGCAGATAGAGACGGGCACAACGATAGGACAGAGAGGATAGAAAAAAGGTCTGTCACTCTGTGTGTGTGCGTATGTGTGTTTGTGCGTATGAGTGTGTGAGAGAGAGAGAGATTTATTTGAACTTTTTCAGAACACGTTGATCCCTAAAATACCTCTGCAACTCTGAAATCAAGGAGACTTTCAGACACCAAACACACAGTACACACTTCTTACAGTGGCATTAGTTTTGTTACAAATGCTAAATCTTTACACATTATACTGCATATTTTGGTAAACCGTATAACTGGATGATGGTTTACATTCTACAGTAAATATTCAGCATCGAATTTTGAGAACTCAAACCATTAAACCATGCACATATGAATTCTATAACTAAAGCTTATTGGACATGAATCAATAATCTAATGGTCTCTAAATGTCAGCTGAAAAAATGCATTAGTCCTAATGGTGCCAGCTTTAAATGAGTTTGACCCCACATTAACCTTCCATAGCAGACATTGACTTATCCTAGAATTTCAGCTATTTTCCACAGAATTTCATGAGGTTCAGTGTGTAACACTAATCAGAAGCATCTGTGGGAGTTTCTATCTCCACACAGAACGCTGCTAAATATAGCTTTAAATGGAGAGGCTTTCACAATCTCGTGCCAGACTGTGTTTAGAGTAAGCAGTGACCTTAAATATTTTTGTTTTTTTCCCCCCACTCATGTTTTCAGAAGGTATCAACATCAAATTCAAAAATAATACTCTAGTGGCTCTTCCCGCACTTCTTCAGATCAGAATGATCAGGACAATTAGGACAACTGTATGCGTGGCCATTTCAGCCAGTAAGCCGTCAGTGACATCGGTCTTGCACTATGACGTCTCGCAGCAAACCCGCTCCTTCTTAGCTTGGCCAGCGCATTGGCTAATTATTGAGCCCCGGACAAGACAAGGTGGGCAGCAAAGCGGTGTGCTGCAGAGCTATCCTCAGCATCACTGCCCTGGTGGAGCCAGCTCGGAGAAGCACGGCTGGGAAAAGTGAGATTGGAACATTACGGCTATATATGCCTATAGTGGAGAGTTATTTGACAGTTATAGTTGGCAAGGCCTATAGATATTTTATCAAATACTAGTATAACTGAGCTATCTGATTAACCGAAAGCAGTTTTGGAATATTAATTTTACATTGTAATAGTTCTGCTGACCATTGCCATTGTAATTTCAGAGCTGGGCGCTAGATATAGGCCTTTCATAATGAAATGGAAGTTCCAGAAAAGCACAATGTTGATGTATCAGTATTGTTCTCACAGGCTTTTTGTCTCTATCTTCACACCCCGTTACACCATCTCCAAAATACCAGGAATGTGATCGTTGCCCTTGGGGGAGTTGAAAAGCCAGCACAGGTTTTAACCTGGCCGATGTTGGCCTGCAGGAGTGGCTGTCCTTTGAAACGCACATTACCACTAATGGTTACGCCATTAAAACGGAGCTGACCTTAAATTAGCCCCGCTCCCTGGAACGGCCCACTTGACAGTTAATTCCAGCACGCTCCAAAACACGATTGGTGCGACCTCGCAATTGTGTTTGATGTCGCGAGCGCTCGATATCGGAGTGGAAGCATCGGGTGGCAGCGGCAGCAGGCACTGATTAGCGGGTGTGAGAGCCAAGGTGTCCAGGAAGGGAGTGCAGGTGGCGACTGGAATGGCGCCCGGGCAAGGCACAGCGAGTGGGAGTTGGCGCCCCCGCACCCTCACAGATAGGTGAAACGAGGGCAGGTGTGAGTGGGTGAGTCTGGACGCACCTCAAAGCGCCACTCAGTGGGAGAATTGTGACGAGGACACGAGGGAGAGAGAGAGAAAGCCAGCCACCTGTTTTGAGGGGGTTGAGAAACTCCCCATTGGCCCAGACAAAAGCACCTTCCTCATTTGGCCGGAGACTTTCTGTGGTCTGCAGTTTTTGATGTCATGTCATGCAAATCTAGCAAATCTAGCAAAATCTTTGTATTATCTTAGCAGAAGAACCGACCATGGAGTGATCAGCTGGGATACCAGTTTATCTGTGTAATCTATGTTTAAGTGCTTGGTGAAATTTGGATAGCTCACACTCTGAAACTGGCTGCTATGGCTTCAAATCCTAGATTTTACTTTTAAAAAACCTTTTCTGTTGAGAGGAGATTTCACATCTCACATAGGTCACACCCTCTCACCCTTTGAACCCTGCACTCTAACCCCTGACCTTTTCACCTTGTGTTTCTTACAGAGACTGGCCAAAGAAGCAGAACAGATCCAGACAGAATACCCCTGGCAGGACAACATCAAGGTAAGTTTGCCCCTATTTGTTGGTTTCCAGACCCTGGTTCAGTGAAATATAAGCTCTCATTGTAGAGAAATTGTGATAAATTCATTGGATTGATGTTGATGATGTTGTCCCTTAGTATATGTTAGGAGCCATCGTGGGCTATTGTTATTGTTTATCTCATCAAAATTATATTTTTGGATACAACAACAAAACTAATACCTCATGATAAAAAATGTGTCCATTTTTTTAATGAGCATAAAAATGCATAGATTTTTAATGAGTTTTGTCCTTTCGGAATCTGCATAATTTACGGATCAGTGTCTTTGATAAACTGTACAGTGTTTGTCACAGTCAATAATAAGTAATGACACAGACAGTTTGCTAAGAAGTATATGAATGGCATTGACTGGGTCCTGGGGACAATGGCTACACCATCATTGAGACTGGTGTGTTTATTTTTAGCACACCACAACTTCTGTACTCGAGTGACTATGTACAGATACATGCTCAGAAATCCATACGAAAAAACCCATGCAACAAAAATGGTAACAGATAAATCCACCATACACACACACACACACACACTCTTTCTCTTTCACACACACACTCTCATACACACGCACATACTCTCGCACATACTCTCTTTCTCTCTCTCTCTCTCTCTCTCTCTCTCTCTCTCACACACACACACACACATACACATGCACACACACACTCACTCTGCCACACAGTGTCGACTGTCTCCAGGGAGACCGTGCTTGCTGTCATGCTACGCTTCCTACAAATGGAATTTTAACCCCGCGGCTCCCACGGGATATTCGAGAAAAGACTCTAAAACTAATAATTATGAGCCCTCCTCAGTGAGAGGGCCCATCACTGTTCATGCCTGCTTAACCACTGTTGTCACAGGGTGTGGGGAGGGGAGGAGGGGTTTGGGGTGTGGGTGGCTGCCTATCGCCCCACACACAGGCTGCCTCGGGTGGGCAGCCATAGAGCCCAGACGGCACGCCCCTGGGGCTCTGGAACTGAGCACTCACAGAACATAGGCTCACAGTGCACACAAACACACAAACACACACACACACATGGGGGGGGGGCAAACACACCCAGGCACAGTCACATCTCTTCATCCTCTGCTGATTTGCCAGAGGTTAACCCACCATCTTATGAGGCACAGACCAACACCTGACCTCTGTCTCTCGCTCGTCTGGTCTTCTTCATCATGCCGCTCACTCATTCAGTCCCTCCTCATCCTCCAGTGCTGATCGTTTAAGACACATTGTCCCTTTCGCTCCACCTCATTCTCTCTTTGTTCCCTTCTCTCTTGCACTCCTCTCTCTTCAGTCTCTCTCTCTCCGTCTGCCTCTCTCCTCCCCGTTATCAGCCCTCGTTTCTAATCAACCATGAAAACAGTTTGAAAATGTCATATTGTTGCAAACACTGCAAATGAATCCTAATGGTAGTGCGGGCATTAATAATGTATCTCAGACTGATTTCATTTGCCTTTATAATTAGCTCAGGTAATGAAGCACCAAGGGGGCCTGCACCAAAACCATTTCAGCACCTTCACAGCAGACGAGAGGAAGAGGTGGCGCACATCCTCCTCTCTTTGTCTGTGTGTGTGTGGGGGGTGTGGGGGTTTCATGTGTGTGCTTGTGGTGGGGGGTCGGGGGTTCGTGTGTGTGTATGTGTTGGGGGGGTTTCGCTGTGTTCAATTTTTAAACTCTTTAAAGCTAAAGACTGCTGACTGACACATAATTAGATTAGGCCTCCATGCAAACTGTGAAAAGTGTTCTGGTGGGGGGTAATAGATCACAGAGATACGTGAAAAGTGTCCGTGTGCATTTGTGTGTGCGTGTTTGTGTGTGTGTGTGTGTGTGTGTGTGTGTGTGTGTGTGTGTGTGTGTGTGTGTGTGTGTGTGTGTGTATGTAGGGGTGTGTGTCCACAACCTGCCTGATCTGTGCACCACAGTAACAAAGGTGTTATTAGCCACACTCCTTGACTGCCAGCTGTTGCCTTAGCGACTGCCCGAGCTGCTCACCCTTAAGTCCCCACAGGTCATAATTTTTTTTCCCCTTCGCCCTCTGGCAGGGAACTGCATCAGCCACACACACACATACACAGTTAACACTAAAGAAAGGCAAAGCAGGTGGAACGGCAAACACTATCCTGGTCATGGCTACAGTTTTCTAATGTTTCAGGGATTGTTGGTGACCATAAAAGAATAAGTTCATATTACAATTTAATAATTACAGTTTATAATTACAAAGTATAGACTACTACTACTAACACCTCCTAATAACACATTATTTCCATCTACACAGATACCATAAAACTCATGGCCCTAGCAAAATCAATCACAATTTTAGCATTGCCTGTGATTTGTAATGGATCTTACAAATTGTAATTGGATTGTAAGTGGTAATCTGTAATGAATCTTGTGAACCTTTTTCTCCCATGCAGTATGTATTTCTTTGTGCCTGCTTGTCCTAGCTGTTCTCACATCCACCCAACATAAGATGTATGACAGCCAGCCATTGTAATGTGCTGAGCAGCTATTGCAATGTGAGTGCTGGCCTGCCGTCATAGGACGTGTGTTGACCAGCATTCACGTATATCATGTATACATGTGCGTGCGCAAGCCGACCAGACAACACAATGCATGTGCTGGGCAGATCGTAACACGTATGCTGACCAACAATGTAATGTATATGTTGGGCAGTCATTGTAATGCATATGCTGTCCAGCATTGCAATGTGTGTGCTGGGCAGTCACTGCAACGTGTAGGCTGGCCAGTTGTCGTAACGTGTGTCCTGACCAGACTGTTCCTGCCCGAGAGTTGCAACTGGGCAGCAAGGGCTCCATGTGGCTGAGGAGATCTCGGTATCTCCCCAAGGCCCTTTTTCACTCTGTCCAAATGCAACAGCGTGTGAAATCGATATTAAAGTGGTTTATTGCGTCTTATTTTTTCCAAGGTCATTTGGGTGCGTCACACCGTCAGATTTGGTTTGTGACCTGTTTTTCTGTTGATAAACTCTTAAGTTAGCCTCAATGCTGATATAAAAATAAAAATTCTTTTATCACCTCGAGGTAAGTTCCACGTTTACCATTGTAGTATTGTGTATTAGCTCAGTGCTTTATTGTAGAGGTAGCAGTAAACCACAGTTTGGAGAGTATGTATTTGTATTTATTTGTTGCTTTGCAGCATTACTCCAGTTTGCCCATTGCAACTCAATCCAGTATCAATTGAATCTACAAAGACTATGTCTGCAGAGGGCAGTAGTATTATGTTGTTTTAGCTGTATTCATCTCTAGAGCCTACTAAGTTAATCATATAAGGCCATGAGCCTTTTGTGTATGTACAGCTCCACCCATTTGAGGCAAATGGACAAATTAACATAATCTTAAATAAAATTGTTGTGTTTACTATGTGACTACAAATCCTGTATGACCTACAGACATCGGCAGATGCTCGTCTGCCGCTGCTCTGCCAAGCCTGTAATGTAGGCATCTTCACTTCCTGCTTATTCCAGGGGCTTTTTGCTCGTCTTCAGTATGTGAAACACGGAAACAATAATTTGGGATCTAAAAAGCCACTTAGGTTGTTTTAGTGATTTGTTCCAGTAATATGTCCGGTGCAAGGTGAAGCCATCCAATGCGTTTTAATCAATTTGGCTGCATCGGAGATGCATCTGTGGCCTTTCTGATTTGTCCTGCTTTCATTCTGTTATCTGGATTTAAAGTGTGGTGGCTCATGCCACAGATATGTTTGCATACGTTTGTAGCCAGCTCCACTGTAGTCACCTCTACTGTAGCCAGCTCCACTGTAGTCATCTGTACTGTAGCCAGCTCCACTGTAGCCACCTCTACTGCAGCCAGCTCCACTGTAGTCATCTCTACTGTAGCCAGCTCCACTGTAGTCACCTCTACTGTAGCCAGCTCCACTGTAGCCAGCTCCACTGTAGTCATCTCTACTGTAGCCAGCTTCACTGTAGTCACCTCTACTGTAGCCAGCTCTACTGTAGCCAGCTCCACTGTAGCCAGCTCTACTGTAGTCAGCTCCACTGTAGTCACCTCTACTGTAGCCAGCTCCACTGTAGTCATCTCTACTGTAGCCAGCTCCACTGTAGCCACCTCTACTGCAGCCAGCTCCACTGTAGTCATCTCAACTGTAGCCAGCTCCACTGTAGTCACCTCTACTGTAGCCAGCTCCACTGTAGTCATCTCTACTGTAGCCAGCTTCACTGTAGTCACCTCTACTGTAGCCAGCTCCACTGTAGTCATCTCTACTGTAGCCAGCCTCACTGTAGTCACCTCTACTGTAGCCAGCTCTACTGTAGCCAGCTCCACTGTAGTCAGCTCCATTATAGTGAGCTCTACTTTATCCAGCTCTACTGTAGCCACCTCCACAATCAGCCACAGCTCTTAGCTGTGAGAAGGAGAGAAGCATGTGGAAGAAAGAATGGGGGAGAAGGGCATGAAGAAGAGAGAGATGGCAGGAGAGTTGGAGAGAGAGAGATATGACAGGAGAGAGGGAGCAAAAGATATGGCAGCAGAGATGGAGAGAGAGGAAGAGAGACAGCAGGAGAGAGGGAGAGAGACACTCCTTCTATGCGAGTGTGGCAGCTGCTGTATGTTTGAAATGCATTAGCGCTAATAGCTGTGCCATTAGGGGAGAGAAGAGAGGCACTCCACAGATGGGTTGAGAGAGGGGGAAAGAGAAATAAAGCTAGAGAGAGAATGTGTGTGTGTGTGTGTGTGTGTGAGAGAGAGAGAGAGAGAGAGAGAGAGAGAGAGAGAGAGAGAGAGAGAGAGAGAGAGAGAGAGAGAGAGAGAGAGAGAGAAAGGGAGAGGCAACGAGTAAAGGAACCATCTTCCAGGCCATTTACTGTAATCATCATTCTGTAATCAATCAAGCCTTTCATCATAAGACAAGCATGCATGTGTGTGTGTATGTGTATGTGTATGTGTATGCATGTGTGTATATATGTGTATGCGTGTGTATGTGTGTGTGTGTGTGTGTGTGTGTGTGTGTGTGTGCAGTGGGCTACATTATTGTCTAACAATTCTCTTGCCATTTCTTCATAATACATGCGATGCACACACTTCTCTGTCATTTCATGCTTGCATATTACATGATGGTAATATGGCATTGCATTCATTTTCTCCTTGGCTCTCGGCGCTCCATTCTACTCTTTTAAGACCTCATCAGTAAATACATGACGCACACTTAGGAATAAATGTTCGCCTTGAACACCCCTGCTTCCTGCTTGTTACATTTCACACAGCTTCCTCTGACACTTGACACTTCCGTACCTCCAGTGCATCACCCCCTGGTGGCTGGAGGGAGAACTACAGCTTCAGCTCATCTCTGCAGCCGTGTGTGTAATGAAGCCTTTGTTTGAGGTAATTGGCCCAGGTGGGCACCAAGCGCAGCCTCTCTGGCAGCCTGAGAAAGCCTCAAGCAGCCGGCAATCGAGCGAGGTCTCTTTTCAAGGGGTCCACCCAAGCTTCTCCTGCACATGTTTAGAAGCCTGGCTGCTCCGTCCATCCTGGGGCATAGCAGACCATACAGTCGCAATCTGATGGCAGAAGCATGAACGTGGTCACGGTGGTAACAGCACTTATACTTGTTTTCAAGAGGACCAGATTAGGCCATGCTTTAACGTGGACCATGTTTTAACATGCATGTTGTTTGGTTCAAGTGGGCCATCAATGTGCAATTTCGTTTATAGATTATGTAGTAATAGCTGTTGTTTACACATAATATCCTTATGCTCAAAATGAGCAGCATATTATCTTGAAATAATTATTGACCAGATATTCTGTAGGGATCCAGTGGCAAACATTAATTTCGAGGTTCTTTTTTGGCATTGCATTATGTTAAGCCCTGTGCAGAATTATTGATCATTGCAAATTAATTGCTAGGTTTCTGAATGACTAGTGGTGTAGTCCAATACCAAGATTTTTAGTAGTTAGGTTCGAGTCAAAATTGAGACTAAAACCAAGACCGCAAATGACACAAAGACAAGACTGAGACTAGGTTTTGCTTTGTTTTTTCATAACATAAATATGAAAAGATGGAAAATGAAATAAAAAATAGTGTGTGATTATACATGATTATACATTATGTATATGTATAATTGTATATGTATATGTATAATTATACATTATATATATATATATATATATATATATATATATATATATATATATATGTATGTATATATATATATATATATATATATATGAATAAGTAATATTGCATCATGTGGTTTTGTCAAATAAATACTATAATACTATAAGATTAAATACTATATAGCCTAAGGTTATTATAAATTATTATTATATTATAATCTGAGTCAATGTAAGGCATTGTAACTTTTGGAATCAAATGATGGTGAGGTTACTCTGTGTCCCATCTTCTCTAAACCTTATTTAGAAGTCACTAAATAAAGTCAAATGAATATAAACAAACAACATATGTCCATTTTTATTAATAAATGAAAACATGCTAATATAATTTCAATCTGCCCTCTGAGAGAAACTATCCAGTTAAGTAATCATTAGGTGCTCAACCAGCAGTGAACAGACTTCTGAGCCACAGAGAAAGTCCCTACGCCAGATAATGAATATTCAAAAACAAACAAACCATCAGCCAGTAAAAAACAAGATAAAAAAAACCCTGACAAGAGGCAGCAGCCATCTTGCACCAGTGTACTCCTGCAGGAAGACACATTTGTTTACATATTATTATGCAATAATAATGGGAGACAAAGATGACGTCCCAAATTGTGTCACAAAAATAAATTTAGCTTGAGTGAAAGTAAAGTCTCTCAGGCAAACTGCTCAAGTACCACAGATAAAAAAGTATTATAACAGAATATGACAACAGTATGATTGTGATTTTTTGTGTTATAAATAACACATAAATTCATAATGATGAAACACTGAATTGTGTTTTATACTGGTTAAAATACTGTGGTTAAAATAGCTGTATTGTAGAATATTGTAATTGGTCCAGATCTTAGCCAGTGTGAAATAAACAGATGGCACTCTGAAAGGTTTCCATCCAATAGAACTTATTTAGGGAGATGTAATGAGGGTTTGTTGGAAAAACTAATCGAATAAAACATCTAAAAGTTTGGCCTTTAAAATGTTACTGAATTAACAGTAAAAGTAAATTCAACTTTTGTAACAAACAAATTTGTAACAAATATTTGTAACTAAGTACAAATAAAAATAGTGATCACAAAGAAATTAATAGATTAATTGATTAAAAATTACTTATTTTATGTGTGCACAAATTTGTACATAAATAAGGAATTTCAGGGTGGGTGTTTGTGTGTGTGTGTGTGTGTGTGTGTGTGTGTGTGTGTGTGTGTGTGTGTGTGTGTGTGTGTGTGTGTGTCAAAAAAACACAAAAGAGAAGGAAATGACTAACATTGGGAGAACTGTTGTCTTTTGTGTGAGGTCATGACTTGTCAACCCCACATCCACACACACCCACTTACAAAAACACAAATACATGCATGCGCATGCACACATATGCACACACACTCACATCATCATATATACTCACAAATGTACACATACGCACAAAAACACATACGTTCTCAGAGACATACACTTGTACTGGAACACACACCTGTTTTGTTGGCTCTAGTAGTTGCCTTGGTGACCTGTCAGGTTTGGTAATTTGAGCTTCCTGATTGTAGCACTAGCTGTAATTTGCTTAAGTGTCTCTCCTTAAGGGTTCACCTCTTCCCTCCAGATCCCTCTGACTCTGTCTGGCCTCTCTCTCTCATCCTCACTCTATCCCTCTGGTGTTTCTTTCTCACTTTGTTCCTTTCTTGCCCATTCTGTCTCATTGCTCCCTTTCTCTCTCTCTCTCTCTCTCTCTCTGGTTCTCTCGCTTTCTCTGTCTATCTCTCTCTCTAAAAGGCCAATCACACGTGTTAAACTTCCTACTAATCACTCAAATTGTCAGCCCTCTCGCTCTCTTTCTCTCTCTCTCCATCTCTCTGTTATCAACACATTTTTCCTTCATTCATGGCCTGAGGGTGTTAATGGAGCGTCCTGAGAGCTCCTTTAGGTGCGATAAGCTTGAAATAAATCATTTCTCAGCTACAGAGCTAAACCGGACGATGCACACAGACTAGGAGAGTAAATCAGAGAGGGACACACAGTAGGCACAGACAGACTAAATCAGAGAGGGACACACAGTAGACACAGACTGACTAAATCAGAGAGGGACACACAGTAGACACAGACAGACTAAATCAGAGAGGGACACACAGTAGGCACAGACAGATTAAATCAGAGAGGGACACACAGTAGACACAGACAGGGAGACAGAGGTACAAATCAGCTCAACAAGTATGTGGAAGAGGAAAGGAAGAAAGAAGCACTGTATACACTGAGGCATGAAAACGAATTCGGCTCCACAGCCCGTGTTTTTTAAAAAGAGGCACAGATGTGGCCATCTCGGGGTGATTTATCTGGATCAGACCATGGCTTTCGGGGATTACGAGACTCTCTGGGGCTCCATGTGGATGTGGCCCCTGGGGTCTATCGGCTCTCTGGAGCATGGGTGCTCCCCCGTGTCTAAAACCCCACCATCGATCCCTGCGCCCCTGGCTGGGGGATCGATATGGAACCAAATCCACCCTGCCATGCTCCAGAGGACAGAGAGCCATCTCATCACACACCAGCACCCACACCCCCACGCCGCCTCGTGAAGGATTCCGGGTATCTGTGTGTGTGCGTTTCTATGTGTGTGTGTGTGTGTGTGTGTGCCGGCTCTAAGAGCGCACTGAGAGGGTGGTATTAAATGAAGTGATGGGCTCGAGTAAAAGTTGGGGGGGGGGGGGGGTAGGCAGACACATTGTATTCCACTCCAGCATTTTTGGTTGACTTTAAGGCTTTAAGGCTTTAATAGAGCTTTATAAATGAACTGTGCTGGGTTGCCCAAAAGCATTGTAAAAAAAAAGATCTTTAAATGGTAGAGGGAGTGTCACAATTAAAATTCTCTCTCTTTTAAGATGATCTTAAAACAATGATTTTGGGAAATGGGGTCCAGTACGATGAACACACAAATAACTACCAGAACCACAGACACACGCACACACACACAAACACAAATACACACACACAAATATACATGCCAGAGCCACACGAATACTCGCACACGTGCACACATACAAGAAACACACACAAACCTACACTGCATACATTCCAGTGTTTAATTTTAGCTATTTTACCTTAAGCCAGGTATTTGCACAAGTGGTGTTAAATGTCTAATAGTGCAATGATACAGCAATTCTGCAATATGAATGAAGATTCCATATTTTTAACATTCAATACTGCCAATGCAACTGCCCATTGGCTTCTAAATGCTGTGAGTTAGACTAATGTATGAACTTTGTAAAATGAATTACACCTTTTTAATCTGGCTGACTGCAAATTCCATCATTACTTTCGAGTGAAACTAATTGCCACATACGGATCAACTGCATCCTTCAACAAACGTTACTCAAAAACTCACAAGGCTTGATTTTTGAATTTTAATAAATAATGATAGTGTATATTGTTGGATAAAAGATACTATGAAACCCATCACAGATTACAAAATAGTCAATATATTACATAACAATATAGTATGATATTTGGTTGCACATGAATTAAAACTCTAATAAGATATTTTAAATGTATTTCTGTTTTACTCATCCCCCAAAAAAATGCTTTTCATTGTCTATAGTTATGAAACTGTCAGATATGTTAATGAACTCCAGGCGAGAGAAGGTAGGATTTGAATAGCCCTTTTCAGCACCAATCACTCATGAATATATACCCAGACATTTTTGTGACACACATTTTAGATAATTCCTTGTGTTTATGACACTTAGTTATGTCTGCTGTAAATGATACTGATCAATGTCCATTTTCTTTTTGACTGTGGATGCGTTTGTGTCCCCCCCCCCCTTCACGCTCTCTCTCTCTCTCCCTCTCTCCATCTCTCTCCCTCTCTCTCTGTCTCTCTCCCTCTTTCTCTGTCTCTCTTATTCTCTTTCATTTTCACTTGTGTCCTTGGCTGACACATGCCTCCTTAATGGTTGTTGCCTGTTTTGAGGGACTTTGGTGCCATTCGATGGGAATGATTAGAGGGGTCGCAAATAACATGCTTCTGGCAGCCTGCTGCTGATTGTTGATTGGCCACTCCGGCCCTGGAGAGGCATGGCCGCTGCCATGCAGACAAGCACTCCTTCAGAGAGACAAGAGGGAGAGAGATGGGGAGATGCAGGGGAGAGAAAAAGGAAAGGACGAATGTCAGACGTGATCTGGAGCAAGAGAGAGAGAGAGAGAGAGAGAGAGAGAGAGACAGAGAGAGATATAGAGGGAAACAGAGGACAAGAAAAAATGAAGAGTTCCACTATTCGAGCCTTCTTCCATCTAATCTCTGTGATAGTGTTAATATAGTTATGGCATGTTTATCTTGTTTGTTAAAGCTTTCTATTCTTGCCTCACACATCTATATCAGATTAGGCTGGTTAGAGAGTGGGTGTGAGTGTGTGCGTGAGCGTACATGTATGTTTGCTTTGTGTTCACATGTACATGTGCAGGCAGCATGTCCGTGCACTGCTGTGATGTTATCTGTGGCCAAATATTGAGCTTTCAGTGGAACCCTATCAGACAATAAGGAATCACATTACCAAGAGTGCAGTGGGACAGCCTCTGTGGATCATTCCCAAACATAAACTGATTTGGCCTTTTTTAGCTGTGATGATATACTTCACACACATACTTCAGGGCGAAGCAGCTCATGCCTCCTAAGATAATTTTCTTTTATCTTGCCTTTCACCTGACTTTATTCGCCATTGTATATAAAAGTAAAAGTAAAGAAAATAGGATTTCATACATGCAACAAAGCATGCATATTAAGAGACATTTAAAAAGATTTCCGTTTATTAATCACTCATATTGACTCCGACAACCCCCCACCCCCACCCCCACCCCCTTTGGCTGCGGTTCCTGCTACTTTTAGCCTGCTAGCCTGGCTTCTCGTTGATAAGCAGTGAGACATGTCTGTGTGGCGCGCCGACGCGCATGGCGAACGCCGCCCCCAAATTGGCCCTGCCTATTTTAGCTTTTTAATCCATCCGTGTAGCTGTTTATTGGCATACAAATGAACATCTGCGCAGGGCTCGAGTGCTCTGTAATCGCGCAAAAGCCCCGGGATCAGGGTCGTCGGCTGATGAGCGAGCTGCACCCTCGGGCCCTCGCCATGCGCCCCGCTCCAGTAGGTCTGAAAACGATAAACAGAAGTGTTTTAATGCGCGTTTCCTAATAGGCTTTAACGGAGCTATAGCGCGTAAGATCCGGATGTTGAAATTCCATTTGGGATCTTTTAGGAATGGATTTTGAAATAACAACAAAACACAAGTAGGGGAAAATTTTTTGATCGACGAAAACCGTGTCCTGCCTCTGCCATTTGGGACGCTGTTGTATTGGAATTCTGGTATTGCGACAAGGGAGAGCTCCGTGGTGGTTCCGCCCAATCTCTCCTTGGTACATGCCCATTGAACAGATTGGACTCTGCCATGGTCTGCTCCGCCCCTTTTCCATGCCAGCATTATTGTTTACAGCCTTTTCACGATTCCATCTTGTAATCCGGCGTTCCTGCTGAGCTACTGCTTTCGTTTTAGGATATACCCTCCCTCAGATGGCACAAGTATTCGAACAGTAAATCAACTTCTTATTGAAAGCCACTAGAAAAATAATAAAAATTATCAAATTGGAACAGCTGTGTCTTTAATTACACATTACAACCATTATCAGGATTCCTAACGGGATCCTTAATGACATATTTCCTATAAATCATTCAGTGCGAAAAAGATGCTTGAAGGGAGTAAAATAACCTGTCAGCTTCACGATCACTTCGTAAGGTTTCGCTTCAAAACGTACAACTTACAAAACAGAAATTGTCAGAAAAACTAAATTATTCTTGGAGAGAAATACTGAATGTTTTCCTTACACTGACAATATTTTCACTTTCATTTTCTTAAGATATTTCATACGATGTGTTGGCTTAATTGCTCGGTGAGATCCCTCCTTCTCTCCTTCTGCACATCATCCTCCCTCTCGCAATCTCTGCTTCCTCCTCTCCTCTGTGGTACCTGCAGGAGTAGGTGGCCCTCACCAAGTCTTTTCCCAACAGGGTGGAGCAGAAAAGGTAGCCTGTGTCTGAAGCTAATATAGCAACCATGACAACAGCCTGGGGTGACGTTAGTCATTTTGCAGGGTGGGGTTGGGGTTGGGGGTTCTACTTAAATTGTGGCTCTCAAACCACCACGCTGTTAAAATTACATTCACAGCTGCAATTCCAGATATTGATTTGCGATATTTTACCAAGCGCGTTTGTGTGAACCTGTTGCAGTAATGTGCAGCCAACCTATTGGTATTGGACACTCCTACTAGGTTCAACAAGTCCACACATGCGTGACATCTCACATGCATGTGCACTTTTGCCTTCATGCAGACGTGGCTTGCATGATGAGGAAGAAACGTGGAAAAATGGCAGATTCTGAAGCTATGAAGCGACAGGCTGGTGAAGCCACTTGGTGCCAAGCACAGTGAGACGTGGCACATGCTAGTATGTGAATGAATCGGTGGTGGTGGAACAGCCACCACATGGGCACATTTTCATCTTGACCATGGCAGTATACTTAACAGATTCCCTAGGTCCTCATTATTTTTTCAAATTCTGCGTTGAAGTGCAGAAAATATACGCGTGCAAGTAAAAGCCAACAGAGATGGTCTCTCTATCAGACACTCAACACCTCTAAGACCTCGAAGGAGCTAATCGTCATCTTATGGAGGTCCAGACACACTGATTCTTCTCCAGTTTCCATTAATGGAGACACGGCAGAGATAAATTCTTAAATTCCTGGGGTTGCACATCTCTGTGGCTCTACCATGGGCCACTAACATCACCACTGTAGTGAAGAGAGCACAGCAGAGACTATACTTTCTGAGGAAATTCGGCTGAGCTGCCCCAAGAACTCCTGACGACCTTTTGCGGTTGCATGGCGGAAAGCTTCCTGACATTCTGCATAGCAGTGTTGTATGGCACTTGCATTGCAGATCTCGCAGCTCTTCAGAGGATCATCAGCGATGCAGAGACGAGCGCTGGATTCTAGGTGCCAACCCAAGAGGACACATACAGGACATACGCCCTCCAGAACGCCACCAGCATTTGCAGGGATTACACTCACCCCTGCCACAATCTGTTCAACTGGCACTATAAACATAACCCAGGAACACAGAAACTGTGACAACTGATACTCTGGCTTGTCACTTTATTATTGATATAGCTTCTGTCATTGGAAGCTGTGCCAAGTTGCATATATACACGTGTATATATACACGTGTATATATACACGTGTATATACACATGTATATATACACATGCAATATCAAGTTTAAGAGTCCGTCCAGATCTCCCAAACAGCTGTGCAGCTGGTAGCCTTACTTTCATAAAGGAGGACAGTCTTTTCACCAGAGCTACAAACTGTTACAACCCCCACTCTACTTGACCTCTTCTCCTGCTGTGACCTGAGCCTCCGTCTCCACCCCCAACTCTCCACCCCTCTCCTCCAGCTTGGTGTGGCTCCTCCCTCTTGCACCACAGCACCACCCCCACGTCCTTGACCTCTCCCCTCCAGCTATCCCTCCACCCCTGCACTCTTCTGTCAGACTGGGCAGGTTCTTCTTGGGACCTCCCCTCTCCTGCCCTGCACTGCCATCCTCCAGTGCTCCCCTATCTCCTGCTGTTGGGTCACAGGGTTCTGTGACCATCCCGTTAACCCCATTCCCCCTTGTGTCCCATGCCCCACTGTCCTCCAATCCCCACCCGGCCCCTGCTCTCTCTTTGCCTCATTTCGCTGGGAGGGGGCCGGTCTGTGTCTCTTCACCCATTTTCACCCATCCCCCCCCCCCCCCAACCTTGTCCTGGATTCTGGATTTCTTCTCCTCCCACTCTAGCCCCAACCCCCCACACAAGTCCAACCCCGCGAGCGCCGGCAGCCCCACTTTCACCTGTTGTGGAGGTTGTATCCCTCCTGCTCACAAGGCAGCACATTCCTGCAGGAATGCAGTCACCAACTGTCAATCAGCCTGGCGCGCTTGCTTTACATAGCCTGGTGTTGATCAGGTGGTTGTAGATCAGCTCTGAAGACCTAAATGGCCTCACTCTCATGTAAATCTGGCTACAAGTGCTCAACTCAAATAAAGAGGGAAAAGCATGCACACTTTTGTATTTAGCTTGTGCTGTAAAATGCTAATTCCCCACTCTGGCAGCTCCACATTTTAACTTTAATATTTTATCTTTGTATGTACTTTGCAAAGAGGCTTATCCATAATTCAAAATGGCACAATTGTGTATCTATCACTGTATTTGGACTTAACATTTCTGTTATCAGCGTTTGTCTGAAACTGGGACATGAAGTTGTTGGACAGCGGCCGTGTTTGTAACCACATCAGACAGGATTACAAACCATACAGCCAAAGAAATAGTGATTCCTGTACTGCCAGTTGCACTCTCTCTCCCTCTCTTTCCCTCTCTCCCTCTCTCACCCACTATCACTCTCTCTCTCTCCCGCTCTCTCTTTCTTTCTCCTCCACCCACCCCTTCATACTATCTCCATAGAGGACAGGCTGAAGGATAGTGGGGTGATGTGACTTGGTGTAAGCTTTTGTGTCTTTGTAATATCTCTCTCTCTTATTCTCTCACTCATTTTATCTTTCTCTGGCCAGTGTAAGGCCTAATGAATGTTTGATAATAAGTCAGTTTCTATTAGAGATCCATTGTAAACTGTCTGATGGAGATCAGTGAAGTCTGAAAGCCTGAGTGCATCTTCAAATGCACTGCTGAGCTTAATCACCAGGCTGCTTAAAGATCGTAGGTGCCAAGTTCTGATCAGTACATCATAAAATAAACAAATGCACAGTTGTTACATCTTCTATAACAATGACTAAAGATGCTGTACACTGAAGACTTCTGCAGAAGACAGATGTTGTGTTGAACACTATAATTGAACTATGAATATTAGGGCTGTTTGTTTGTGTGTGGGGTGGTCCACATCCAGTTGTAATTGATATGTTGGGTTAAGACTGGAAACAAGCCTTACACATTCCAGTTTGGGAAATTTAGGACAAATGCTGCACAAAGACACACACACACAATGTCTCTTTCTAACTTCCTGCCCTCTGTGGTTGATCCATGTCTTTGTTCTTCAGATTCTTACAAACTTACAGCAAGGCAGCTGAATATCTAAACCAGAACTAAAAGCAGCTTTGACAGCTACTAAAGCTTGATACTCCTGCAGAGATAAGCCCTTAGTGCCCTGTTCTGAAAGAAAGACCAGCTCAGGCAATCAGTGTGTGTGTGTGTGTGTGTGTTCATTCATGTGCCACATATGTGTTTTATGTTTGAATGTGTGTGTGTGTGTGTGTGTGTGTGTGTGTGTGTGTCTGTGTGTGTGTGCCCTGTAATTATAAACTAATTAGTGTGTGTGTCTCAGGGAGATATGTGTACAAATCAAAGCTGGCTCCACAAGTAACAGAGAGATCATTTGCCATTTAAATGTCAGTCTGTCCCAACCTATCAGGAGAGCTGCATGAATGCAAGAAGGGGGAGGCGGTGTGTGTGGTGTGGTTTAAACGGACGCTTGAAGTTGTGTAAGGCATAGGGAAGGGGTGGGCTCTTCATCTGCTCTCCTGTGTAACAGAGAGAGTAGCCACAGTTAGGACACATCCATATTAGGGACCTGTTACTATGGCAACGGCGGTGCAAGCTAACCTGCAGCAGCCCCAGCTATACAAAGCGTGAGGGCTGGAGCATGGTGGTCACGTGACCTCATCTGGTTAGTGTCTGGTGGAGATGGGGGAAGGGAGGGGCAGTGTCTGTATGACACGGTCGATTTCACTCACAGATAAAGCTCTGTCACATATTTGTACATAAATTGTAGGAATTTGAGGGTAGGTGTGTGTGTGTGTGTGTGTGTGTGTGTGTGTTGGTGTGTGCCTGCGCGCATATGCTCAGGCGGGTAAGCGGGTGTTTTATTAAAGCCCTGAGTGACACTAGCAGAGAGAGACAGAGACCAGCCACAGCAGATGGCTCTGCTAGCCCAGGGACATGGAGTTATGCAGAGCGACTGAGGATTGTCCCTTTTGCAATGTGTCCTCGGTGTTTGCTGAGTCATTTTTATCTTTATCACATGAACTCGCTTACATCATTCCAGCAAGCAGCTGCACAAAAAGATGGTATCTGCACTGATTCAGTGCATTTGATTAATTAGCGCCACGCTGGGCGATACACAGGGGGCCTGTTAGCACTGCACTGACTTTGTGTTCCAGTGCCTCAGTGGATTTAGCTTAGGCATTGATTCAGAAAAACAACGCAACCCACACGCACACACACACACACACACACAGTGCTGCAGTCTGATGTGCTGTCTAGCAGGCTATGCTGAAGCACCATGTGAATTCAGTGCAGCGCAGGCCGTCACATGCAGAGGAAGTGCGAGGACACTGTGGGAGTCGTTATGGGTGCGGAGTAAACACACAAACACGTGGAGTCAGCACTCAGCACAGCGGACACATATGGGCATGTGTACACACGCGCACACACACACACACACACACACACACACACACACACACACACACACACACACACACACACACACGCACATGCACATGCACATGGCAGCCCATCAGACTCAAAAAAACATCTGCACTGCTGACCAGTCTGTGTAGACAAGTGCTATTAACAGCAAACACTCAAATCCTCTGCAATCTCTCTCTATCTCTTTGTCTCTTTCTTACTTTCTCTCTTGCTCTTTATTTGTCCATTGTCTTCTGTCTTTTTATCAAGCACTGTCTCATCATTTTCATCCTTTATTATTATCTTTATTATCTCCTAGCATCTCTCTGTGTGTTTGTGTGTGTGTCTGTGTGCTTCACGCCACTGTATCGCTGCTCTCTCTGGGTGGGAGTAAGTGCTGTGTGTGTATGTTTGTGTGATCAGTGGGGAGCTGGTGTGTGCATTTGGCTAATGGGATAAAAGCTAGTGAGAGGAGAGGCAGACTGTACTTCTTGGCCAGACGCTGGGCAGGGGTGGGCAGCTTTTTTCCTGACTTTCAGCTGGTGGCTTTCAGTCTTCCATCTCTCTCCCTCCTCATCTCTTCCTGTCTCTCTCTCCCTTCACCCTACCTTGCTCCATCTCCTTCTCTACATCCAGACAGGGCAGCTTAATGTGAGTGTGTCAGGGACTGGGGGGGGGGGGGGGGGTCAAACTCATGGAAATGGCCGATCACTGAGTGTTCATGGAGGCCTTATGAGTGGCTTATTCCTTGCTGTCATCAGCAGTGACATCAGAAGCTGGTGTGTTTGCAGTGACAGCAAGAGGAGCATCTGGAGAGAGGGAGAGAGAGAGAGAGAGAGAGAGAGATTCATACAAAATATAAAAAATCAAGTCTCACACGTCACAGTTAACCATCCAGAGCGCCGTTGCCCTTGAAAGGCTGCTCTCTGTGGGAATGTGAAGAAAGGATAGCTGGAGGAGAGGGGAGCAAGGCTTCCTGCAGAGCTCACCCAGCAGGCAGGCCCTGTGTATGCCTGTGCTGCGCTTCTCGGAGGCTGGACGGACATGCCACTCTCAGCCTTCACTCAAAGCCCAATACAGAAGGCTCAGCCTCCTCCCTGGGCAGAGAGCTGGGCATCATGACAACTACACGCTGTACTTAAGAGAGCCAATCGCATCGCATCTGGGTCTGATGTTAAAAAGACTTTTCTTTTGATTGAGGAAATTCTGCTTTTTTTTCTTATAGTTTGACATTTTGTGCTAATTGCTGCGGAAATAGAAGACAAATCGTGTCAAGGACGTTTCAGAGACAAGAGAGAATGTTGGCTGGTGTATTTTTCGCGCACTCCAGAACCAGAGTGTCTCATATTTGAGGACAGATTCCAACATATCTGTGTAGTGGGCGGCAATTTCTATTCAACCCAAATTGCTGCAGTGACCTGCTTTGAGCTACACTCGACTAATCTGCTCACACTGAGCATGAAGTAATAATTGGATAGAAATAGACTATATATTAAGGGTTTATAAACTATTTAATAGTACTACACTATTAAAAATAATGCAGTACTACTCCAGAGAACCTACCAATTGTTGTCTGTTACCCATAGCAAAAGTTAATGTCCATAATATCCAACCTGATCTCGAAACCAAAACTCTAGCAAATCAGCAAGGTCACAGTCATTTCTTATGCTTTTTCGCATCTGAGCACGTTCCTTGTTTGACCTGGAGTGGTTGCTGCTTCACACCAAAACATCGCAATCTCCAAATGCTAATCTGTTTAACAAAAATAAATCTCTCACTATGCAAACATGCGCTGTACCGCACCACATCCGAAATCACGGTGAACGATAAACGGCATGAAGACAGATTACCGACTCAGTCTCCTGAGAGGAGCTTGGAGGCAGGGACATTATTTCATTACCGCAAACTTTCATTAGCAAGCAATGAAGCCAAGGAGCAGGCGAGGACTGCATTCCATTCTTACACCTGTGCGGTTACATGGACGTTACATTTGCACTGCAGATTTAGGATCCGATTGGCAGGTCAATCATTGATTGAGTATAAACTGATATTCACAGAGGACCTATTATGCTCATTCATATTTCATTTCGGGTTCCAAAAACACAATTTTTGCTCATACAGTATAATTTATTTCGCCCTCCATCTGAAATACTCCATTAAAGGCCCTTTGTCTTCAAGTACCTCTACTCACGATGAGCCCAGTTTGCATTGATTGGTCAGCTTGCATGCTCTATTCTGATTGATCAATTGCCAGAGTGGTTCTGCCCATACACAGGTGTGTTTGACATTAGAAATCATTATAGTGTCCAGTGGTTTCCAAGCTGTTAGTGGTCCCACAAACAGATATGCAATTGCCTACAAGTGGGCAGAAGTCATCACAATACATAAGTAAACAAACTGGGGGCATTAGATACTTAGCTAGCTGATTAGCCGAAGTCTACGGTGAATCAGGACCGTAACATTACAGCTTCTAATCATAAATCCACCTCCACACTTGAACACTGTTTGACATCTAGTGATCGAAAAAATATATTTCCCTATATTTCACCTTTTAACGGTGAATGGTAAAGAGGCGGACGCATGTGCAGAGAACAGCGAGATTTATTAAGGGAAAATCCAGAGTCGTAGTCGTAAGGGTAGTCCAGGGTCACAGAGCCAATAAACACACAAGTAAACAAACACACAAGTACACAAACACACAAGTAAACAAACACACAAGTACACAAAGGCAAACAAGGGAAGCAGACTATGACAAAGAATCAGGAAAACCCGGCACCAAGAAACAGGAAGGTTAGGATACACGAAGTACAAACTTACAGGTATACAGAGACATGCTTTCAAAAATATTCACTAAACACATGAACACAGATTCAAATAAACACAACCATTCAAATAAACATAAACAAATGTATTCAAAGAAACAATGAACAGCCAAGACCAAGGGCACAATGGTTTAAATACATGAAGGGACAGGTGTGGAAAATCAAATGAGGGGTGAAGAAAACGAAACTATGGCATGGAACTAAAATACACAAGACAGGGAAAACATGGAACATGGAATCTGGGAGGGACTAATTGTGACATTCATCATATTTTCACCCAGGTTTTGATAAAAGAGGGCCTGCAGCTGATTAGCAAAACCATTATAATACAATAAGATTAGCTCGTTGTCAAGTTAGCCTTGTTAGCCGAGAAGCCTACAGCCTACTGGGTCAGAGCACTGATCTTATGCTACAGCCAACAACTCCACACTTGTAGCAGCTACCTTGTTTAAACATTACAAATCCACAAATAATAATACATACTTACAGGTTCTGAACCTGCGCCATAGAAAATTGGAACTGCCTGGTCCTCCAGGTGTAAAATATGTGAAAATCCACCATCGAACTGCGCACAGTTTTTGAAGCAGTCCTTCGTGAAGTGCCAGATTTTCCCTCACGATGCAGAACACAGCTATTTCTCAACAAGGCTAGCTACCAAACTGAAAAAAGTCTTTCCGCCCTCTACTTGCTATGTGTTGTGTGAGGGCATGCCAAGCTTGTCAAGTAGGCAGGCAATATGCAAAGTGTCGCATGATTGTGTCACCTTGCAACAAAGCAAATGGACAAAATTCCAACAAGGCAGAGAAAAAGTGATTTTACTCACTCTGGCGAGGAGTTTGGATTTTGTAGCTTTGCAGACTGTTTATATGCACAACAAGCTATATAACACACTAAAAGGCAAAACCTGGAAATGCATAATAGGTTATTTTTAATCACTTCAAATTAACTGATATTTCTTCTCAGTATTACAATGTTTATATAAGTCCTTTTTTGTTTGTTTGTTTTTTTTTAGGAGAGTGACATACAATACTATGACTCAAAGGTGGATGCTGAATATGTAAGTAACTTGTTTTAACTTGTTTTGTTTAATTGGCTCTCAGTTTGGTTTGTGTGGTAGACCAGGCTGCAAATGGAAAATGTGGGGACACTCAAATCCCTTTCCTGCAAATAATATAGATCCCTCATTTGTTTCCATTCCAGAAACTAATCTAGATCCCTAATTTGTTCAATCCCTCCAGATACTTTGGATCCCTGATCTGGTCCCTTCCTGCAGATAATCTGGATCCCTAATCTGTTTCATTCCTGCAGCTAATTTGGATCCCTGATCTGTTTTCTTTCTGCAAATAATATGGATCCCTAATCTGTTAATTTCTTTCAGATAATATGGATCCCTAATTTGTTCCCTTCCCTCAGATAATATGAATCTCTAAACTTGAAACACTTCTCTAATCTTTCTATATCTTTTGGTTCTTTCTGGCGACTTTATGGTCACTTCAGTTCAGTTCAGTTCCAGTCTTTGCATAGCCTGATTACAACAGGCATTTACACAAAGTATTTTTATAGAATTACAGGTCAAGGCTCCTAATGAGCAAGCCAAACTTGACAAGGGCAAGAAAAACTACCTGAGATGATATGACAAGGAACTCTTGAGAGGAGGCCCATCCTCCTCTGGGGGACACCAGATGGTGGGATTTTAATTTGAAATTTTAAGGTGATCTGAGATGTGGCAAGATATTAAAAGCTTGATAAAGATATGATAGACTCCTTATTTTAAACATACTGTATATAGGATGTTAAACATGAGTACAGGAAGGAAGAAGTCCAGTATGATCATAACACAGGTTAAGAATGCCAAAAAAAGAGTAAAGGTTTATGAACAGTTTGGTTAACCATTAGTTTATGCTGCTAATTATAACTCATGATGGGATCAGGGGCATCCAACTGTTCCTCTTCATTGCAGCAAGAGGGAGAGTGGAATATGCAAATGGTTCCAAAGCTAGCCAATCAAGTCCAGAGGGCAGGACGGGCCACAGCAGGGAGAGCACATCAGGATTAGGCCCCAGCATCACGTCAGGCAGCAGGGGCAGGCACCCCACCGAGCCGGGTCTTCTTTTCCCGATTGCTCTGCTTGATCATGTTCATTTTGGTTTTAGCAGCTATAGAAAAAATTGTAGTAAGGCTGGAAGGTCCACCACTGGTTTTTATTTTTCATCCAAACTGTTTATTTATTTACTTCATCATTTATTGAAAAAACTAAAAACTCTTTTACTCAGGTGATACTTAGTGTTCAAAAAGTATATTTGTTTGTAAAGTCCTCTTATGAAAATAAAATATATCAGAATGTCCTGAGCACGCAACATATTTTTCTTTTCTTTTTTAAAATTTTGTGACATCATATATTTAATTTAAACAGTAACACATACAATCTTGTAACATATGGTGTTAATTGTTGTCTTTTAATGATTAATATCTAAAGAAAATTGTTCTTTGCATTAGTGGTAGTGCTCTTACTATGAAGAAAAGTAATAAACTTTTTTTATGTTATCAAAAATGATTTTATATAAATAATGAAAAAGTGACACTTTTTGTTGTGATCATTATAGGATCTTTTCCTGGTAATGGATTGGTAGTGCTCTAGGCTGTGATCTAAGTTGTCTAGGTTATGGTTTAAGTAGTGATCTAGTTAGTGGTCTAGGTACTGGTCTATGTGGTGATCTAGTTAGTGGTCTAGGTAGTGATCAAGGTAGTGGTCTAGGTAGCACTGTGCTACAGCCACTTCCTCGTTATGGTGATGACTCGATTATAAAAGAGGGATTGAAGTCCATCAGGTACTCTAAAAGCTTTTGTGACATAACAATATTTTAAAACAAGAGTACAGCACAGGACTGGTCACAGTGGTCATCAAATATGTCTGGTATAAGTAAAAAGTTACCAGTCTCTTCAGTGCACCACAGACTAGAGGCAGAACCCGCACCGCCTGTAGTGTTGTGAGTTAGTAGTCTCAAAGAAGGAGCAAAAAGTGATGCATGATAATTAGAACTATTACTGTCTTGTAATATATTTATTGTACCATCTCAGTTCCTCAGGGTCTGTGATGGTGTTCCTCTCTGAGCATGAAAGGTCACAGTCTCCTTTTATCTCCCAACACAGCCAATGCTGATTGATTTATCATTGCCCAAGAAAGGCATTGATTCCAAAAGTCAGCCAAGCACAAGGAAAAGGCTGTGTGTGACTGAAGCTGAGACAGAAACAGGGGGAGAGAGGAAGGAACAGCAGGAATGGAGGAATCATAAATCAAAGTGGGAGTTTTGTTCTTTGGAGCAGCAGCAGCCATGTGATTAATGGCTGGCCCCTTCAGGGCCTGTCTGCGTCTCTAATTGGACGACATCGCTCATCATTAAGGAGGCCAAAGGGACGTCATCCACCGACACACCCTCATGACCCCCACCTTGCCCCCTACTGGCCTGTGAAACAGTCTTTGAGGGCATGGTGAAGTTGATTGCTTTGAGCACACACACACACACACACACACACCCAGACACACAAACATACCCATTAGATTGGGCTAACCTTGGACAAAATCTCTCCAACTCCTCAAAGCAGTCCAGGCAATTCTGCTATCTTTCTTCCACTCCTCTCCCACATCTCCATTCCACCTCTAGATCGGGAGACTGTTGGTTGACCACCAGAACATCGCCTTTCTCATTTCCCGTGATCCTGCAGCTCCATGTCACCCGTCATAGACTCCCATGGTCTCACACAGCATGACATCACAGTTCTCCACCTCTTTTCTCTCTGTGCTTCCCCATCTCCTGTCTCATAGCCTGAGTCATGTTCTCCTCAGTGCTGTTCTCCACTGCCCTCTGCCTCCCTCCACCCCTCCTCCCTTAGCAGTCGTTATCTCCTCCCCTCATTCCCCAGCAGTGGTTATCTCTACCCCTCCTACCATTCACTAGAGAACTTGTCATCTTCAACAGCCTCCAGTCCCATCTCTTCACTACTTAGTCTAATAAGCCTGCCTCAACTAGGTGTTGAGACTTCCTGCTAGTATCCAGAGGAACTCTGGGATTGATGCCCATGTATTGCTTCAAGTACCTCTGGTGTATAGAGATGACACAATCACTTCCCAGGAGCTCTTGGATGCTCAGGATGTTAAAGAATGGAAGACACTACTACTGTAACAATGTCGACTCTGTGTTTTGTAGGTGCAATACCGTGAAGTTATATTTCCTTTAAAGCCCGGCAGCAATTTTGTAAGTACCGTAAAGTAAGAATGAACAAACAATCATTAATGATAAATTAATGTTAAATCCAATAACCAGTCTCATGAAATTACCTTAAGCATAAATTTGTGACTTCAATTAATTGATTAACAATAACTAAAATGTATCTAAAAAATAATTAAATCAGATATTAAAGGTGTGCTTATTAAGATAATAAAAATATAGACTTTCTACTAAATAAAATAATATTAATGAGTTTAAACTGAATATGAAATCTGTGTGTATGTGCGTTCCTGGGAGCGTGAGTGTGAACGGAATGGTGTCCGTTCACGTCAGCCTTACCGTGCCTTGCTCAGTGGGGTGAGCTTTGATCTCTTCTGCAGCGAGTTGGTCTCTCGCGGTAAACAAACGGCAGACAGGCAGGTGGAGTTGGGAATGAAACCGCGCGTGCCATTTTCTACTTTTGCTACAGCCTTAAACAGGGAAATACTTTACAAGCCAAGCCTGCTTTTTAATTAGGCTGTCCTAGGCTTTACAGTTCAGTCTCCCGTGGCGGATGGATGAAAGTTGCTTTTGGAGGAGAGAGCTTTTTTTTTGCCACTTGTGTGCTTGATGGTTACTCTTTGGCATGGCACATGGTCACAATCACACAGCTTGAAGTCAATGCCTAATTCTGCCTTCAGAACCATCTGAGTAGTCACTGCAGTCTAGCCTCGGTAGTCCACAAACTGTGTCACTCACTGATGCCACTAGAGCACATGAGTAGTTTGCAGCCATACAGGATGCCCAAATGCCAGTGGCTTGGTCTTTGGTGTTTTGAATTCCAAGCACATAGCTTTCCTTCCTGCGGTGGTTTTATGACAGAAACTGATAAGAACTGTTTATGGTTCTGTGTGGAGGCCCGCAGGCTGACTCAGACTCAGTTGCGCCGTGGCAGCCCTGCAGCAGATGGGGGTTTAAGTGCCCGGCCCAAAGGCCCCCATGGCTGCGGGTGCAACAGAACAACACCAGCTGACCCCTCACACTTCTTCTATCCGTCAGCGGTGCTGGGGACTCACCCCAAGCCCAGGAATGCTGGGATTTTCACTGCATCTTAAGGGTTTTAGTCTGAAGGCTGGATCTCTCAAGTCCCGTGACTGCAGCCCAGAACAAAAGTACCTCGGGAGGTTCCTGTAACATAAACCCAAAGCCCCCCCATATTCCACGGCGAGGTGGTTCTGGCCTCGACAGCAGCCTGGCTCGCCAACCCTTCTCATTACTTCTGCTTGCTCAAACACAACTGCAACTTTGAGTAAGCAACCATAGCAACCAAACCCAAATATGCCCTTTCCTTTTCAACGTCAATTAAACCTGATGGTGAAATTGCTTCACCACTAATTGATTAAGTTGTCGGCGGTCCAAGAGCATAACGTTATTTATGCAAAGTCACAAACATCTGCTTTCTGTACGGCATTCCCCAAAACAAGGCACACGGAAATAATAAATAGCCCAGCAACAGTGAACTGACATCAGCAGGGGGGTATGTAACACATACACATGTAAGATGTTCCTTTGTAGTGAAAATAAAATATTATTTGATAACAGCTAGATGAAGATGATTTGCTTTGGGCAGGTGGTGATGACTGTAACCTTTCTGTCCTGCATCTCACCAATTAATATTAAATAAGTTATAAATTAAGGATAAATCAAGTAATCAGTATCATAAAATTACCATAAATTTGTAACTTTAATTAATTGATTAATGGAGTACCTCTTCACTCCCGTGTAGATGAAGTAGAATGGCTAGCAGTCACACACACACACACACACACACACACACACACACACACACACACACACACACACACACACACACACACACCATAGAATGACAAATATTGTACATATTTAGTGACATTACTCACATTAGAAAACATTCCCATTAGACTACTGCAAGACAGGGGCAATCCATCCTGAGACCATTAAATACAGATACAGCTAATAATCACACAACCATCCAGCATTACACACACACAAACACAGACACGCTTACACACATACACGTGTCTTCTCCACCTTTATGTACATAGATCTCAAAGTACTTATAAAACTTAATAATAATAAATATAGCTGCAAGCTGAAGTCATCTAGGTCAAAGCACCACATTGGAAGCAATTGTCAGTTTGCAGAGAAGTCAGTAGCAGCCCTTAAAGATCATCAACCGGTCTGTTCAAAGTTATGCTGCTAGAGTTTTTTCTGTTTAATGAGGTTCAATGAGGTACTCTTTTTTTAAAAACAAAATATACAAATATACACCATTCCCAAACATACCACATTCATGTGGTAAATTCAAACCAAATTTGGGTAATTTTGAGTGTAACTTAATAATTATAATTTTAATTTGCTAACTCTCATTATCATTTACATTTGTTAAATTTGCTGAGAAACAGCTTTACATTCTGTTCACTGTCAAGGTTCTAAATATGAAAATTACTTTCAATAACTGTTGTTCAGCTCAGTCTGAATACTATTTGATCCAATTTAGGTAAAGATTTTGATTTTTTTTTTTTTTTAAGATTTGGTAAAAATTAGTAAATAATAAATGAGTATGAAAAAACATTTTTGATAAGCTTCTAAATTATAAACTTCCCATCAAAATCACAGTTTTCATTGCACTTGGCTTAACACAATGAATCTTTTAAAAGATGGCTTTTCTCAAGCAGTTTAATATAGCACCCCCCAGTGGCTGTTTTTTTATTTCACCACATAGCTCAAAAATATTAACCTTGTTAGAAGAACAGTTACTGATGAGTCATTTTTTATATGTTTTAATGCCTCCTGTAGATAAATATGACAAAAAACAAAGAAACATTCATAGAATATGAAAAATCCTAACAAATACAACAGACTTCCAGGACTGCACACTTGGACCCATAATAATATCGAAACTTTGTTTCTATAGTGGGTTTTAGGGCAAAAAGCATAAACCTTTGGGAAAATAGTGTTAAGAAAAATGTGTGTGTCTTGAGCTGAGAACACAGGAACATTAGAGGTTGCCTGAAGAAAACTCATATATTCTCACACACATATTATTGATGTTTGTGTTTAGGATACACCCAGAAACCTGGGACTGAAAGAATCTTCAAAATGTCATTTTTGGCCCCAGCAACCTTTAATTAAACCTTGAAAACGAGGAGATAAAATTAACAAATTGGGTAATGAATTGAGCAAAACAGGTGGTGTATGGCTGGCGAAAATGAACCAATCAGTCTTCCCTGTGTGTAGTTTTAGCTCCTAATTAGAAACTGCCTTGGTTAATTATGGTTGGGCTCAACTGGAAGAGGGGCGGAAATGTTCTCAATAGGATGACAGTCATGCTGAAAAATAAATAAATGAAAAGCCATTCAGCCAGGCTCCTCTTGAACAGAGAATATTCCCAAGCCAATCAGCTATGCTGTACTAAACGAGCATTAAATTTGCTCCAATCTTATGTGGTGGTGTTGAAATTGCTGAATCTACAGCTAGGTTTAACTGACAGTTTTCTTTAGAGCATTGCTACTGTTTTGAGCTTGTTTTTATAATAGTTAATAATCATTTTCATAGGTTCATCAAAGAACACTTATGTCTACATTATCATAAATATCTGTATTTTGGACATTAAGTGCATTGACTCTGGTCAGCAACCTTAGAGTGGAAGCATCCGTTTTTGTAGATTGGAGAAGATTGTAGATTGTAGATTGAATCAATTCCCTCGGTGGTATTGATCAGTTGACATTTGCTGCTGAGAGAGCAGAATAGGCTGAGCTGAATAGGCTGAGTTCTACTAAGTGGCTTCATCCTGCTAAGACAGTAGAGCCATTTTGCTGTCCAAACCCAACCTTAAGTGAAAGAGCATGATATTCATTTTTGAATTACGTATTCAGATAGACAGTCTATATAGCTCATAATTCCAGGTAATTGGAATTATAAGTGCCAATGATATGAGGCTATAATCATGAAATGTTCAGTGTTCATTTGTGGCATATAATATTTTTTCCTCGCTGTTTGTGTGTGTTTTCGGTGCGTGTGTGTGTGCATGCATGTGTTTGTTTATCGCATTGACATTCAGGGAAGTATCAACAGAACCGTCTCTCTGTTCGTCCCAACAACAGCTTATAATTGCTTTTTAATAGACAATTAAAGGCAGGCCATAAATCAATTCTCATACTGGGCAGGAGGCTTGAATTTAATTTTGCGAAAAACAAACAGTTTTTATCATGTCCAATCCAATTAACCCATACCTCTCTATCACAGCATGTTGCAATAGCAGGCGGGAGTGTGTACGTTTGCGAGGAGAGGGGCGGGGCGGGCGGCCAAGACGGTGCATTAAGAATCAGGAATGACTGATTAGTAGGAACAATTCTGTGGATTATCAACAAATGCAGTATATGTGCAGCACAACTTTCCGTGCTCCTTTCAAACCAATTCTGTAATTGTCGTCACACTCGAGGCATTGATGTATGGATTTCGAGAGTGAGGAAGTGAGTGACAAAGAGGGAGGGAGAGAGAGAGAGTAGGTGGATGTGTTTGTGTGTGTTATTACGTACTTGCCAGGTATTTTGGGTTTATCTGAGGTCTGGGGAGAAATGGATGAATGAATAAGGCCCAGCAGGGGATGTGTGCGGATGGCGATGCCTTTCAAGCATTTCAGCTTATCAAGACTGAGTCCAAAATATCACGTTAAAAGGAAAACTTTCCTTTCTGCACAGCTTGTACTCATCCTGCTGTATTTAATGTTTAACAAGATTTTGCTTCTTTTAAGACATAATAAACACTCAGACATGCGCCCCTGAGAGATAGAAAGAAAGAGAGAGAGAGAGAGAGAGAGAGAGAGAAAGAGAGAGAGAGAGAGAGAGGTGGATACTACACAATAAAACCTTTAATTCATTATTGTGCAGATGTACTTGGTCTCGTATTTGCTCACACAGATATCTCCTGGCTGTACATCGTTTCTTAGATGCCAGGTTCAGTGCCAGCTTGCTGGGACAATGTTATTAAAGGAAAATGTCATAGGCTATACAATATTCATGAAACAGCAACTATCTGCCACATACATCATTACCTATGCAGGTCCCCACGTGCATCTCAACTCATTTTCATACACAATAAATACATTATATGCAACCCTCTGCCAAAAAACTTTGGGGCACCATGGACAGGTTGTGTTATAATGTATTACGATGGAGACATTTGTCTGACGCTCCCGTCAGTCATGAAATCGAATTATTTGGCCCGTTTCGTGCTGCCTCAACGTTTTTCCTTCCTTATTCAAGTTGCTTCTGTGCGCAGATTTGAGACTAGGGAGGCATTAAAATGCTAATTGCTGATATCTGTAGCAGCTCGAAGGAGCAGAGCAGGGCGTTGTTGTTCAAACGACTTTGTGGTTCATTATTGACAGGGCTAATGGCATACCAGAGTTCAGTAGACCAGTGATAGCAATCTCGCACGCTAATTGATTTCGGGTGGTTATTGCCGACTTTGATGCCCACCGTTGTCGTGCCTCATGGGTACGAATGGACAGCGAGCATAAAGAGACTGTTTGAGGAGTGTATGTGCTTGCTTGAGTGTGTTTGTATGTGCGTGTGTGTGTGTATGTGTGCGTGCGCGTGCCTGCATGATCTTGCATAAATGGGTGGTCACATCTGTGTGTGTGTATGTGTGTGTGTGTGTGTGTGTGTGTGTGTGTGTGTGTGTGTGTGTGTGTGTGTGTGTTCACATGTTTGTATATGTTTTGGTTAATGACCTTTTGGTATGTGCATGTTGCAGACTGAAGAGAACTTGATGGC
This sequence comes from Electrophorus electricus, assembly GCF_041902795.1. NCBI lineage: Eukaryota > Metazoa > Chordata > Actinopteri > Gymnotiformes > Gymnotidae > Electrophorus > Electrophorus electricus. Next base: position 14,114,782 of record NC_137503.1, read on the forward strand.
AAACCCACAGTCCATCTCTCTGGAGTTTGTGGAAGACCCCAACTTCAAAAACAAAGTCAACTACTCCTACACTGCTGTACAAATCCCCACTGACATCTACAAGGGCTGTGAGTGCTTATCTCTCGTTCTCTCTCTTTTTCTATCTTACATACACACATAAAGCACACACTATACTCAGGACTATTCATAGACACCCACATTTATTTGGATAACAGATGATCCATGATGACATCGTATAACAGCAAACATTATTAAACTATTCTGGCTTCAACTTAAACTGACAAAATGAATAGCCCCAAAATATCCTGAGATTTGTCTGATCTGATTTGATCTGATCTGATCTGGCTCTGGATTTTGTGGTGGATTTTCCACCTGACAGTCCCACAGCTAAATTGCAGCTTTTCCTTTTCATTCTTTGATAAGATTTCCCGTCATGATATGAGCACGTCTTTGAAAAGACAACACACCTCCCTCTTAGAAAAGAGGTGTTTGTTGTTTTTAAGGACACCCAACACCAGTTCTTAGGTACAGATATTACATTAGATTTGGACTCAAATCTGTTATTTCTGTGTTTCATTATAACTGTTATTTACACAGTACATACAGTGAGTTTAAACAAGAACATCCCTTAAACTGCACCATCTATCATGATAATAAAGCTTCGTCTTATTTTGCACCACAGGCCTTGTAGTTCAGGTGGAAAAAAAAGTCAAGTCACAATATGTACTACAGTAGTCTGGTTAAGTGGTTAAGTTCTACAGCTTCCATTTCCCATGGGCCTTTGAGGAGGAGGCTTTCCCTCAACCTCATCGGTGGATCAATAGAATGTGAAATCTTAGCAGGTTCCCACAGCTGTAGAATCATTTAAACTGTAAGTGGGGTGACCATTCTAATCAATAGGCACACGTGAGGTGTGTAGGCTGTAAATAATGGTGGACCAAAGGTGACGCAGCTGTTTGCAGCGACTGGATGGTGAAGTAAAGGAGCATTCAGGCAGTGGAGGCTTTAGTTGCCTCCAGAGTATATCGCTTTGGGGTTCCCGAGTGTAAGTATTTCTTTGGGGCTCCAGAGTGTAAGTATTTCTTTGGGGCTCCAGAGTGTAAGTATTTCTTTGGGGCTCCAGAGTGTAAGTATCTCTTTGGGGTTCCAGAGTGTAAGTGTCTCTTTGGGGATCTGCTTGCACAACAGGAGTTCTCTGTGATAAGCACATGGTTCCTCTGGTCTTTGTGAATAAGACAGTTAAGTGCTTTGTGATAATACAAAATCGAACAGCTGATTGCACTAGCAACACTGCAAATATAAGAGCATTAAAGCATCATGATAAAGAGAACAAACTCCTCACACATCAACCGAGACATTCTGATATATGAAACTGTCAATGTTAACACAATTCACTGTAATGTCTAGTGTGTATTATAAATAGTTTCCCTCTTCACTGTCAGAGCAGGTTATTTATAGTTCACCAGAGTGCTGTTTGTGTAATGGCTGTAAATCTACAGTGGGAGCTACAGTGAGCAAGCTGAACAGTGAAAACAGCCATCTGATGTTCATTGTGAAGGCAGTCTCTATCTTCTGTGGTGTCTTTGGACATAGCTGATTACATTTATATTACATTTACATAGCTGACATAGCTTATACACATTTTTAATGATTTTAATGACAGTTGCATCCCACTGAAATGCAATAAAACACAATCCAGACCCAGAGGGGGTTTGTGGGAATTGTAGTTCAGTGTCCAAAAGGGAGTGTTTTAATTTTGAAAAAGGGCTACCAGCTCTTTAATTGCACAAGAGAGTGGGCACCCACAGGTGGAGAGGCAAGGAAGGAGGCGTCGGTGTTAAGGTCGGAGGCACCATAATGCAGGATTTATAATCAGCAAGGAAACTGACACTGAGAGGTCAGGTAGGGGTCACAGAAGCTAAGAAAGAAAGAAAAAAAAAACAGTTTCTAGTTAGCAGTGTGCAATTCACAGTGCCTTCATCATTCTCAGAAACAGGGCAATGGAGGTAAGAGTCCTTAACTTAAATTAATGTTAATGTTAATGTAGTCAGGCTATTATGTGAGTATATATGTGTTGATGTATAAATACATAGAGGCATTCATGACACAGTGCAGTATAATATTTTGTAGTTGCTGTTATTTGGCCCATTACATGGAATTAGTAAAAGTAAAAACATTTACATTACTCTATCAAATTGCTGTCTAAACTGAGATATCTCATTACGATCATGGCTAGTTGTGCTGGCTGGATGCCAGGGCTGTGTAGTAGTGCGATATACAGCAAACAAGTGTTTACCAGTCCCATTAACTTATTTGTCTCTGATAGCTGCTAGACTGTGAAGTACACAAGCGCTTAAATCCATGCCAGTTTAAGAGCTGTGCAGAGAGGGCGTGTCAAAACGCTGAGTGCCTCTCTCTTGCCACTTAACACTTCTGTGACCTTGTGATCATGTCTGAACCATAAGCTAGCTTTAGGGTGTATGGCAGGCAGTACGGGCTGGTTACGTGGGGGCATTGTGACGCCAAGCTAAGGGAGGATTTGAAAAGGGGCATCACACATTTTTCATCTTACTGCGTTCTAAAGTTCACAGAGGCATGCACTCACACACACACTCACATTCTCCACACCTGCTAGATTGCTAGTGCCATGATAGCCAGTTAGCGCACGTGTTTGGTCACATCTGTGTAATTGTTTGTTTGTGTGTTTGTTTAAATTCAGAGTAAGCCATTTCGAACAGCAGAGGTAGGGAATTTGGGATGGGTAGCAGATTTTAAATACCAGGGTTATTTTTTCTTGACCCGTTTGTCCACCAAAATCACTCAGTATCTCCAACTAGCTAGTGAGTGCTGTTATCCGTGGAGCTTTAGAGCAGCTGGAGGCAGATGAAATTAAGAGAGAGATAAAGAGTGAAGGAATTAGACTCAGATGCAACAAAACGCATCATGGCATCAGCCTGCAGTGCAGGAGGCAGTTTTTTGTTTTGTTTTTTGATATGTTCGCCAGCGCCTTTTTTAGGGGTCTAAATGGGGCTTGCCTGTGCGCGCACCCAGTTTGATTATTCTGCAGGGCTCCGTGGCCGTTTATTGAGATCGAGAATGTTACCCGACTCGGCCATAATGAACCGTTTTATGATTCATTATCCTGGCACTGAATCCCGCTGCCAAGCCTGCAAACTTTCTAATTAGCGCAGGTCAAACAGCCAAACAGTTCCTCGTCTAATTATTGCCGCTTATTACTGAATTGGCACAAGAAGAAAAGCCCGAGAAACACGCGCGAGCTGGGCCAGCTGCTGTTAAGGGGGGGGGGGGGGGGGGGTTCAGCCGTAAGGGCTCGGAGGGGGAGGAGCCTTTACTCAAACTGTCTGTGGAAGCGGTCATAAAGCATCAAACAGTTAATTTCAAATATCTGCCTGCATGTTCCTTAGGAATCAGGAGCTGTTCAGTATTAGCTCAGCAGTTAACATTAGTGAAGCTAATCAGACTGAGATTATATTATTTATGCTGCACAATGATTTGGAGAGAATTTTAATGTAGGTCATTCCAGTTGTATTGAAGCTACTTCTGAGTGTACCAAAAGTGATGACCTTTATGTTGTCACCTCAAATATCTCAGCATTCATTGTTTAGCATGAAGCATTTATTTGTTTGGTTGTCTGTCTATTTGCTTCTTTCTTTTTGTTGAAATACCCTGTGTAGACAATTGTTGTGGCTGGAGATGGTGACAGAAATGGTGGCTAATGGAAAGATTAATTGTGTGTGTATGAGGGATGAGGGATAGGTGGTTAGCGCTTGTTTGGTGAGTTAACCGCCCCACTGCGCGCGCATGGTCAAGGTCTGTTTCCCTCTCTTTTACCGCTCTTAAAAATAAATAAATAATTTTTAAAACATCTTAAAAATGGGATGTGCAGAAGAAAATAAGGCATGCTTCAGAGAAAGATGGGTTTTAATGGTCCATTTTGGGACTTGTTTGTTTGTTTGTTTATTTGTTTGGGCACATTGACTGTGCTTAAGTTTCCTCTAAGGAAAAAAAAATTGAATGAGTGAGATAGAATGATTTACAGTCTGGTTTACAGAATTCATTAGTTTAAGAACAAAACTCCCTTTTCTTGAAGTTTATGAATAATTTATTTAATACCCCCCCTTAAAAAAAAAATAAAAATAAAGACTGTTGACCAAATTTTTTTAAATAAAAGTTGCTTTTTTAAATAAAACATTAATGCTTTAGAAAGCCCAGTCACATGATGTTTTTTTTTAAATTAGCAACAATGGAGGAATGTAGTGAGGTTTAAAGAACAAACTTAAAAAGCCAGAATGAACTGTGGGGTTTCGAATGAATTTTCAATGAAGGAAGGAGAGTTCAGTTCCTTCCTTTCCCCACATTGTCTCTCTCTCTTTCCTCAGCAAAGCCACCGAAGTAGCACTATCACCTCTGCGCACGCTAATTAAAAACCCCAACGCAAAACGTCGCCCTCCTTCACTCACTGCCAAGATCACAAATTATATTGCAATTGTTTATGGGTTACTGTATCATTTTAATTGAAAATTTCTTCTTTTTCTTTCTTCTGGCTGGGGGAGGGGTTATTCATGAGTGTCCCCACTCTGTTTTTTTTAGTTCTGTTCATTTCCTTTCTTAAAGAGGGTGAAACGATTTGAAAGGAAGCAAGAGAGTATAAGCTGTCAGTCTGACATTTGGAGTAGTCATAGACATTTTGATGCTGTATTGCTTGAAAATTACATGGAGGAGATGTTAATGAATCATAAGTTTGTTGGCAGACCTTTGGTGTTTCTTTGGTGTATCAAGATTCTTGAAGCTTTTCTGAGTTTTAATTTCAGCCAAACTGTAGCTCAAAATCTTGGTTCAGTTTACTCCTGTTTGCTCCAGTTTATTCCCACTGAAAATAAAAGTTTTTGAACTTGAGGAAGTCCAGTAATGACCTTGGACCCTGACAGCCAAACAGTGAGATGACATTTTGAATGGCATCAAGCGATTCGCTGTCAGTTGTGTCAATGCCGTTTGAAGTGGTACCTTGTTGCTTGCCAGGGCTTTTTGATAGACACTGCTGCAGTGTCACATATTAATGTTTTTTGTTGTCAGTGTTGGTGTTTTGCCTCTGGAACCTGAATAGGAAAGCCCTGTATGGGATTACCTGTACATGTTGTTGAATGCTGGAGTGTGCAGTTGGCATGTGCAGATGGCATGTGCAGTCATGTGCAGGCCACCACTGGAAGCGAATTAGGCAGAGGACAGTGGGAATTAGGCAGAGGAGCACCATTGTTCTTCCAAACGTGTGCTGGGTGTCTAGATAATTGTGCACGCTCCATCATCCAGACAGAATGGGCAGCCATGACGGATAGCTGGTGCCCCTCCTCTAGGTGTGCTAGGTATGTGTGTGTGTATACATGTATTCGTGCACACTTATGTGTTGTGTGTTTGTTGGGGGAAAGGGAAAACTACTACATTTTGGTTGCTGAGGTAAGGTCAGGGGTTAGATCATTCTTATTTCATATAAGTAATTGTAAATACATCATACATTTGTTTTAGTTGCATATATATATATATATATATATATATATATATATATATATATATATATATATATAAAAGGTATGAAAACAAATGTGTACTTGTGTGTGAGATCTGTCTGAATAGTGTGTGTGACCTTGTGAGTAAAGTTGCATGAATTACATGTGTCAGTGTCAGAGAAAAGATTTTCTCTGAGCCTGTGTATGTGTATGTGTTTGTACGTGTGTGTGCGTGTGAATATCCCGTCACCTGTAGATGAATGTCTCCTCATCAGCACCCTGGAGAGCATATCTGCTGTCCCTCAGTGAGTAATAGGAGTGGAGGGGAGGCACACTGAGCCATTGCTGGCGTGCTCCACAGCTCATAAATCGCCTGTATAACCTGGGCATCTCACACACCAAGTCCTGTTCAGTAATGGCCCAAACGTTTAGCACAAGCACACCTCCTAAATGCGTCAAAGGGACTATGTCTGATGGATTAGCTTTTAAGGCTAACACAGGTCCCTCTTGATACCTCTCTCCATGTCTCTATCTCTGTCTCTCCCTCTCTCACTCACTCTCACTCTCTTTCTCTCTTTGAAAGATGAGCCTGGGAACCGTTTCTCAAAGAAGAGTTTGCGGAACCACCCATGAATTTCTCTTGGTGGTATTTTTCTTTTTATCAACTGTCCAGAGAAAGTCGCACTGTGTCTTCGACAAATAAATCAGCACACCTCCTCCCCTGTTTTCTTATCAGCCAAGCGCTCATATTTCTGGGCAGATGACCTGCAAGGGCTCAGTGCTCGTATGCATGACTTTGTGTGTGTGTGTGTGTGTGTGTGTGTATGTGCGCGTGTGCACGCATGTGTGTGTAGGCCATTGTCCGCTGACACCAGAGGAGGCATCATATCTGCATACCCCCTAGGGTGTCCAGAACAAGCAGTGTGCTATGGCATTTGTCATAGTATCCTTGACTCAAAGACACACACAAACGCACCCCCCCCCCCCACACACACACACACACAGGACAGAAAACATCAAAGCGGCACTGGCTCTATCCATCATCATTCAACTCTAGTCCTGCAGCAGGTTTGGTCTAGACTGTCCTGTTTTTGCCATTACATTACACAGTAAATGTACATTTACATTGTAACCTCGCTCCATTACAAAGTGCTTGTTTTTCTTTGTGTTGTAAGCATGATGCAGTAACACACAGTTTGTATATCTAACACTAAGCACGAACCAGCACAAATCCTCTTATTGAGGACTGAAAACCTAACCCTCTGTGTGTTGGGTTAATGTGTCAGTCACTGATGCCTCGGTCAGCCATGTCTGTGTTACGAGAGGGTATATTGGGCGGATATATGGAGAAGTTTGGGGTGGGGCTCTCTGGCTTGGAGGCTCGCTTGGTGAGGTGGGGTATTGCATTCCCTTGGCATGTTTGGGCCGTGTTTGGCTCTGTCTTATCTAACCCCAGCTGCTTCGCTGATTAAATCACAGGACAATCCCCTCTCTCATCCTCTGTTTCTCCTCTAATCAGTTCACCATTACCAGCCTGATAGCATTCGTGTGTGTGTGTGTGTGTGTGTGTGTGTGTGTGTGTGCGGGTGTGTATGTAGCTATTAAGTAGTAACTAGCTGTCTGATAGTGGCTTCTGGTGATTTGGATGTGAGAAGAGAGCAGAAGAGAGAGAGAATGACAGACAGAAGGTTAAAATGTAAAATGTGCCCAACATACACTAGCATTGTTGTGGGTAAAAGAGAGAGCGAGAAGCAGAAAAGGCACAGGCTGCGATAGAGGGAGTGAAAGAGAGAGAGAGAGAGAGATGTATATATGCATTAACTGGGACATGCAGTACAAGGGAAAAGAGAGAGGAGGATAGGTGAAATGAAAGGTCTGTGGCTGCATGACATGTAGGCAGTGGATGCAAGCTAGTACCTGACCCAAGCTGAAAGGGCCGATGGCCACTGCCACACAGGTGCTGAACATGCGGCCACACGCGGGAGCCAGACACACGGCAACACGCGGGAGCCGAACACATGGCGATACGCATAAACTAAACATGCGATGACATGCATGAGCCAAACACACGGTGACACGTGGGAGCCGGAAACGCTGTGACATTCGTGAGCCAAACATGTTCATGCAGGAGACAAACATGCAGCGACAGGTAGGAGCCAAATATGCAGGAGCCAAACATGCAATGACACACAGGTCCACTTTCCAAGAGCCACTGCAGAAAGCTCACAGTCACACACACACACACACACACACACACACACGCACCACAAACACTGCATTACCCAAGGTCACATCTGATCTCACTCTGTTTGTCTTGGGCACCATGGGGAGGTGGAGAGGTGGGGGGGTTGCTGTCCTCTGGTGGTTTTGCTCAGTGGCAAGCATATGCTAGCAAATTTCCATTTTTATGGGCATCTGACATCTGGCCTGGTGTCTAGTTTCAGCCATTATCAAAAATATCTGCCTTTCACTAAATGAACAACGTTAATTCAGAAGTAAAAATTGGTTAAAGTTTTGCTGTTACTCTTTGGAGCATTAGATTACCACAGTCATTCTGGAAGGTGTCCCAAAAATGAGGCCTGTATATGAATGTTTGCAGTTTCCTGTCATAATACTGACATCAGTGATCAACACAATGAACTGTATTATTTGTTAGTAATGCTCCAGAGTGGAAAATAATTAATTCACTCCAAATCTGAATCTCTTAGGTTAGCTGCTCTCATCATGGTATTTCAGAAAGGTTCAGTGCTTGTGCTTAATCTGTACCACTGCTAGTTAAATAATATTCACAGCCTCTAAACCCTAGTCTTTATAGCATGACCAGAAAACTGAGAGTTGAACGTGGTCTAGCTTCAAGAAACATAAGCTATCAGGCTCACAGAATTGTGCTTTATTTCATTCAATGTGGCAACCAATTGTAACAAAACTACAGGAACTTATTTTTGCTTCTATGTGCAATTACCTTTTTCAACCAAGATTTCAGGTGGTTCTTTCCTCAAATTTGTCTTGACTGACAGTTGATTGTGTATATATTTTTCCAGAGCATTGCCTTACTCTAACATATTACATTGTGCCTACACTCACTGACTACACTCATTAATTTTATTAGGTCAACTTATGAGCACCTAGGAGCACTATTATAAGTTTACACAGTTAGTTATCCATTATCTATTCATCACCGGTCAGTTTCTGCTTACGAGATATTGTTTGAGACCATTCTCCGCACAGCATTCCATGAAAACACTGTTGACCTGGCCTAGGTTTGTCAGGCACAGTTATTGTTGGGCTCTGCACACACATCTGTGACACTGCTGGGTTGAGAATGGTCCTGCGCACAAAACGGTCCTGCCAACAGGGGCCTGGCGTTTAGGAAAATGGCCAGTGATGAAGACCTGCTTCCTGCAGGCTCTCCATCCTGCCTTTACCTTGGAGGTACACAGCAGATAATCAGCTGAACTAATTTAAAGGGGTTTAGATTCAAGGTCTTAAACAGGACAGATAGAGGACAGCTGCGTGGCATACAGTACGCATGGCAACAGAAGGGCTAGAGACTCTTGTATTCATTTTGAATAATTTTTCAGCTTTAAAAACACAAACGGATAATGAATCTCTTTCTCTCTGTCAGCACCCACAATTCTGAATGAGCTGAACTGGACCCAGGCGCTGGAGAGGGTGTTTATCGATAACAGTCGCGAGGACCCCTCGCTTCGCTGGCAGGCCTTTGGCAGTGCCACTGGAGTCACTAGATATTACCCAGGTAAGGCTCAGAGCTGCATATAGAAACATTGATCCAGTGAACCAGACGACATTCTACTGTTCCATGTAGTCTGGCATCCGGAGCTAGACTAAACAAGCCTCTCATGTTCTTTAGTGAAAAGGATGAATTAGTATGTTTCGCTATCAATTAAGTTTGCATCAAGACCCATTTCAAAAAACAATCAAACATGGATACTGTTCCTTTTCAGAAATAAGTGCATTTAATATAAAATGTAATCATTTGAAATAAGTGTTATATTTTTTTAAATACTATGTAGTATTTTGTCACTCGTGATCTGTTTGTTGCCATCTTCAATTTAAGTTCTGAGAACTTCTGAAGTGATTATATTTCACCACCTTGCCCTCTCTCTCTCTCTCTCTCTCTCTCTCTCTCTCTCTCTCTCTCTCTCTCTCTCGCTCTCTCTCTCCCCCTCTGCCAGCCACACCATGGAGAACACCGTATAAGATCGACCTGTACGATGTGAGGAGGCGACCTTGGTGAGTGTAGGGCTTCATGTATGCAGAGTGTGTGGGAAAGTGGAGCGATCCCCTCTACACGCAAAGCTGACATGGCAGATATTGTCCAGGCCCCTTCTGTTCCCCACACCTAGAGCAGATGGAATCTGAAACACTGTGCTATACATAGCACAGCAAGTAAATGCGGGTTGTAAAGACAAGCTGATAGTGAGGAAGCAACCTCGTGCCCAGGTGCTAAGCAGCTAGCGTGCTAGCATGCTAACAGACTGTATGGGGAGTCTGAAGCTGGTTAATCCTGTGTGTCCCAGAGCAGGAGAGTGCTAGCAAGGTGCTAACAAGGTTCCTCTGTGACAGGCTAATTAAGTTCACACTCCGTGCAACTGTCCCCTGTGCACTCACACAGAAAAAAAGGAATCCCCATGTAACTGTGAAATTCTGTTAACCCAAGGGCGAACAACAAAGTCTCGTCGCTAGTCAGCTTGCTAAGCCCAGCAGAGCGATGGTGTGACTGACAAGTGAAACATGGGAAGCCCTTTATGAATCATGTTACCTCAATGTGCTATATAGGAGCTTTCAGTGTGCGAGTGAACATCAAAGCAAGAAGAGCCCTGGGAACAGGCAAAGCTGAGGAGATGGGAAGATGATGAAGAAACCACTTGCGCTGTCTAGTTTTCCTGTAATCCTGAGTGTGTGGGCCATAGGATGTGTGTATGTGCCATGTACGCATGTGTGCATGCGGCCGCGGTGCTATGCTTCTGTGTGAATTTGCATTATTTCTCCGGTCCATTCTCTGCCCACCGTTCCTAGCCCCCACCCTACCCCGCCCCCCATCCCCTTCAAGAGCCCCTTTCAGACTGTTGCTTAGCAACGTGTGCCCAGCTGCGCTGAGTGGCAGGGCCTTGATGGGGGCAGGGGAGTCAGGATGTGTCAGGTCAAGTTTGCGTGATTATGGGCCAGCATGCTGCCTCTGTGTGCTCTCCTCTCCATATGACTCCACGATTCCCGCATCTCAGGTGACAGAGCGTTGTCGACACGCCAACAGAGACAGACTAGAGGAACCCAGAGTGTCGAAAGCACAGACACATGTGCTGACATGCATCACAAAATACACCCAAGCTGGAGTTTGTTTGCCGATATGACCATGCCATCAGATACTAAAATAGCAGCATCATTCAAAGGTGTAGCACATAGACCTCATCATCTTATGCACTCGTGGGCAATTACACATGAGGTTCTCATGCAAGTCTTCTTAAAAGAGCTTGTGAGTTGAATCTACCCATACCGGGGCGTACATCCCTGCATGGATGGAAAGTGCAGACCCCGGGCACTTTCCCTGTCAGTGCAAGGCAACAATCCTACACCTTTCCCCCTCTGATTTAACTCTTAACTCTGACCAGGAAAATGAATGGGCCAGTCAACATTCCTAATTGTCTCCAATTGCTCTGACGTGGCTCTGCCTGTGTCAGCACTGGTTATGGAAAGAGGGCAGGGAGACTGGTAGTGTGATCAAAGGGATATATATATATATATATATATATATATATATATATATATATATATATATGTATGTATGTATGTATGTATATATATATATATATATATATATATATATATATATATATATATATAGAGAGAGAGAGAGAGAGATAGATAGATAGATAGATAGATAGATAGATAGATAGATAGATAGATAGATAGATAGATAGATAGATAGAAAGACAAAGACAGACAGAAAGAGAGAGAGAGAGACAGACAAAGAGAGACAGAGAGAGACAGAGAGAGAGAGAAAGAGAGACAGACAGAGAGAGAGAGAGAGAGAGAACGAACTAGGGACTTAGTAGTGGGAGAATTGGAGATTACAGAGTGAGGAGAGGATTTGAAGGAGAAAGTATAGAGACAGAGGTGTGTTTCTGTTAGCTGAGTGTTACAGGGATGCTATTAGCGTGCAGGTTCAAGCCAGTATAGTGGCCTAGAGCGGATATTGATTTCTGGGAAAAGCCAATCTGGCCCCTCAGTAAATATTATGGCAGCTGCTCAAACCCACCCAGATCCATGGATCCAGAAATGTCATAGCCAGAAGGGCTGGGTAGCTGCCGCATTACTCCCGTGGCTTCACAGAAAAGGAAAAAGGCAGACAGCCTGACAGCCAGAGAGGGGATAGCCATGTTCTGTGATGAGACTAGATAAGTGGAATAACATTTACACAAAAATCATCTTTTTGGTTTTTGGGTTATAGTTTTTTTAGTTTGGTAATTGAATTGACAAAACCTCACAGGTGAGCAGTTGAGACTCATCAAGAATGAGCTTCGTGTATATATATATATATATATATATATATATATATATATATATATATATATATATATATATATATATATATATATATATATAATATTTTAGAATTTCTGTCTTAATATTTTAAGATAGGAGATTAAACATATTAAACTTATGAGCATACGTTTAAAGCTTTTAACTAGGTGTGTCAAGTCTGTGTGAGTGGAGACATAGTTGCAGAGGACTTGTATCAACTTCTGATGGCAGAGGTGGGTAGTAATGTGCTTGCTACCTTGACTCCATTACATTTACTTAAGTAACATTTTGAAAAAAATTAAATACTTTTGAGTTTAAAAGAGTATACTTTCTACTTTCTACTGTCTACTTTTACTCAATTACAGTTCCAAGATTTACTTCATTACATTCGTCTATTACATTTTAAAATCACTTTAATTCAATGCACATTCCACAATGCTTCAGCCCTTTAACAAGCCACCTTGATAGCAGGTATTGAAGTAACAACAAAGAGCAAACAGTCAAGATTTCTGAACATGAACGATTTGGAATGAAATGATGAAATGGTCAGCTCTGCATCATAAAAATGTAAGAACAGTAGCCATATCCTTTTCTTTAAGGCTCCCATATCTGTGTGTGAAATCGGTGGTCTCTCAGGATGTGCATCCCTATGAATGTAATCGCACACATCAAAGATATTCTGAGAGAAAAACAATGGCTAGATGGCTACATATAAACTAACTAATTCAAGTAATAATTCAAATAACTATTTTTATATCTGCTTGAGTTATTTTAAAGTAACAATATTTTTAAGTTAATTTTTTGCATGCTCTATCAGCCTATGTCAGATAGTGTTGGAATATTTTTTTTTCCAGAAATGTAATTTGTTTTCTTCAGTTTCACAGTTATGCAAGGTAAACAGAGACTTCTGTGGTCATCTTGCAAAACTTATATGTGAATCTCTGCATCAGACCCTTTGAATAATCCACAGAAACGTTGGATAAATAAAGGCAAGACAGCGTCTTGCCATGGCTGCAGTGCTCCACACTCTGCTACACTTAATCTTAATTCAATCTTTATTCACCAGACCCATGCTGGGGAAGAGTGGGGAGTAGCAGTCCATAAAATAATAAGCCCATCAGTGCACACACACGCACACACAAATACACACACACATACACACAGACAGACAAACAGACACATACACACAGGCAGACAGACACACACATAAACACACACAGACACACACACATATACACACGTGCACAAGCATGCATACACACATGCATATGTACACACACAAGCACACACAAACACATATACTCATGCACACAGTCATCCACACACAAACACATACACATACATATTTACATGCGCACACACCTTTTTAAATAGATGTTAAGAAGTTGTATAAACACATTTTTCCAACATAGCCTCTGTCTTTCATGTCTACACAGACACACAAACACACACACAGTGCAATTATGCACTGTCCCCCTGCTTCCATGGCCTGTCACACCTGAATATTTCCGTTCAGAAATCAACAGCTGCGTGGCATGTATGTCACCCAAGCATATCATTTCAACAGATGAGCATCGATAATCGGTTCGTTTCTAATGCGCTAATTTTAGCCGGCACCTTGTCAAATGGGGAAAAGAGACAGAAGCACAGAAAGACAGTGAAAGAACAGACAGAACGGGAGGGAGAGAAATAGAGAGAAAGACGAGAGGACATTGAGATCCAGACAGAGTGACATGGGAGAGAGAGAGACAGAGACAGAGGTCATGGAGCAGGAACACAATCTCATGTGAATGTTCCTGTCCTTTCAGAAGTAAAGCATTGATTTTTAAAGCAGTACTGCACCTTGATAAAAGTGGCTTTTGAATTGCAATGTCTCTACTGAGGGAATGCAATCCAATCAAAGCAACGCAGACCATATTGGAGTACCAATCCATGCTTTAACTTGTGGGGGTGTTTCCTCGAAATATGGTTCTGTCATCTTGGAAAATGTTGCATACTATGACTGGGCTTGAAATTTACCACCCAGCCATCTAGCAAGTATATATAAGCATATTATTACATAGAGGGGCTGTTTGACCATTTTGCATAAAAGAATTGCTTTTTCCCCTTTTTCCTGATAAAAGCCACCATGGCATTTTAGTAACATACCACCTCAGTGTGGCTGTTCTATATGTAGAATGGTGTTGAATGAATTTGTTATGTTCTTGGCTGAATAGGCTCTAATGCTTGAGTACTCACAGTAAATCCACATGTGTTAAATTAGTTCCACTAGGTTTCACCTGAACAAAGCAAGTCTCTATTACCTGCAGGAGAGGGTTTATTGCTGGTGGGTTTACCAGCCCATGTTTATAACTTTCTTACATTTTGGGACATGTGGTGGCATGTATCTGTTCAAGCATATGTTCTGCATACTGTATGGATGTGCCTTGTTGTACATGAGCTGCCTGCATTTTCCATGTCGAAACGGAAACAGATGTTCGCCACGATGGAAACGCAGAAGCAGTAGCCGTGCTACCCGGCGCCTGCTCCAGCACTCGGGCAAGCGTGCGTGCGCGTGTCTGGCGCTGAGCACTGAAGTGATGGGGGGTTTTGGTGGGGTATCATGGGAGCAGGATCACAGTGGCACCAGCCAGGCCCATCTGTGCGTCACCTGGCCCGGGCACCGGGGAGTCTGGGTAATGAGTGGGAAGCGATGGCGTCGCTGGGCCGTAGTGGATGGGTAATTACAGAACGGAATCCATGCAGAAACGGCACATCTGGATACGGCAGGCAGCTGCACACACACGGTGTCGGGGTCTAGGACGGCTTGGGCGGCATGGGGTAGGGGCAGGGAAGGCCAGCTGCCCCTTTGGCTCAGCTTGGGAGGGTCGCTAGCTTACCAGCCTCACTCTGAATCTCGCAGCTTCAGAGTTACATCTTTGACATTGTCACCGGCAGTCAGAACCCAAAGAAAAAACAAAAAAATGGCTAGAAAAGCAGGAGCTGAAGGGGGGGGGGATGACTACTCAATAAAAGGGAAAATCTGGGGCTGTTAAAAAAACACACACTATGTAATGGAGAATATAAAAGGAGAACCTTGCAGCAAAGGTCACCTATAACTGGCAGGATTAATAGTCTATAAAGTGTCAGGCGATGTGATCAGGTAAAGAAACCAGACGCAGCAAGGTCAAATTAGCAAGGTTCTAAAAGAAAGAGATGCCAAAATGCAGTCGAATAGTGAAGACAGATATGATATCCAACCTGCCATCTTAGCCCCATATCCACCTGAGGGAGGACTTTACTAAGACAGCACAACAGACCCAAACCTCAGTGGGATAGGGCCAAGGACAAAGCTCTCTCTCAGCCGCCGAACATCCTCTCCTGTGTTTATCCGTCTCCCTGTGGCTCCTTGCTGTTTGACCGCTTGCCGAAGCGCGATTGCTTTGCATAGTATCAGATGAGAGAGGGATCTTCCTGCCCTGGTAATAACACGCCCCCCACCCCCTGGCCACGGGTGGCCACAGGTGCAACTGGGGACTCCGTGCAGTTTCTGCCCGGCCAAGCGTAAGTGCCCCAGAGCATGCATCATGTCATCAGGGCACAGGCAGCTGATTGCTTCTGGTTTTCCCACACATCTAGAAGCACTCGCTGTCTCTATCATACTCTAGCATGGCTTCGCAAAGGCCTTGAGATGGCCTCATTGGTTTAAGAATGAAGCCCTTTTTTTCTGCATGTTCAGACTTTCTTTCAGAAGATTGAAAGTAATATCAGAAGAGCTTATAGCTCAGGTAATGAATAGAGATATTTAGTGCTATCTAACCTAACAAAAACAGGAAAATAACCTTAAAAAGATGGAGCTTACCCTTTGTACTCTTATGTTTTAATATTTTGCATGTGAAAAAATCATTATAGTGTAATTGCTTTGGAACCATTCTGAAAGGACAATAGGGGCTTGGTAAGGATATAGCACTATGAGGAAATTGGTATAATCATACTTCTTAGGATTATAAGCCAAATTAATGAAGTTGAAAAAGTATTTTAGGCTATTTTAGGCTATAATGGCTATTTTAGGCTATAATGATGTCAATGAATTATTTTAACTTCAGGTAAGTACAGACAAAATGTAACAATGTTACAGTATTTAAAAAAAAATACTCTCAGTCTCTCATCATTGCATCAAAGCTCATTTAGAGGTACAACACACATGCTTTTGTGTATGCAAGCACACACACACACACACATCTTGCTTCTGTCAAGCTCAGCTTAGAAGCCATCGCCTCTCACTCATACACACTGGTGCTCACTCAAATAAAAAAAAAAAATTTAATATGATTTTTTTTTTAAATCAGTAATTAAATCGATAAAAGCGTCGTGCCTACAGAACGATTTCTGAATGTCAGTGCAGATCATGAGGAATGAGAGGAATGAGACTAACTTTGATGTGGCATTCATTGTTATCAGAAATAATTGAATTCCTCCCTGCTGGTACCCCCACCACCCCCAACCCCCAAGTCCAAGTGTGTTCCGAGTGAAGGTCCAGCACCACTGATGCTGTCCCCTCTCACTATTACCATCCTTAAGTGGTATTATGAACTGTGTCTGCCTCAGAGCCAAGGGTCACGTTTCCTCACTCCCCTTTGGAGTGGCATGCGACACATGCACTTGGCCATGCTTCAGAAAGCCTCCCCGGTCTGCCCGCTCCTCACGTCGTCTCGGCAGTCTCATTACCGCTGAAGAAGAGATCCCAGACGACCGGTCTGGCCCTGCTAGCGTACGACGCTAACTACCTGTCTGCACGGCGGCCAGCTTGCTCGAAATGCAGACCCGATGCAATTTTTTCCCCCCATTCCTCATTCATCAGGCTTCTGGCCGACTATACCCGGCGTAATGCGTTTTTAATTGCGTGTGGAAAAGCCTTCCTATATCTTTTCATTCTTGTTTTTCTCCTTTCATTCAAGTCTATATGTCATGCTCTATCAGCCGTAAACAGACCCTGCACCAGACTCTCCACCTCCTCCTTTATCCTGATGGTGACACACATCTTTCACTGTCTGTCTCGTTTTAGCATGAGGCTAAAAACGGCCACCAACGTCGTTAAGAGATGAAGCCCTGGACAGGAGCTGCGATTTGCTAGCACTAGCACAGAGATGTCAGAAGACAGACAAACTGGCAAATGTGTGTTTCTGCATCCTGATGAGTCAGATGCAGGACACAGCCTATCCCAGCTGGCTTCAGGACACAGCCTGTCCAAGATAACCGCACTGCAGCGCAAAGCTTTGTGATGTTTGACAAATAAAAGTTAGTTTAGAGGTCATTTAGACCTGGAAAAGAGGAGTTTGACATGGTAATAGTTATGTTTGGAATGAGCTTGCAGATGCTAGGAACAGCAAAAACACTTTCTACCTGCGTAAAGAAACAACGCTTTGTAATGTATTATGGAACAACACCAATATTTATTTTGCTGCCTTCTGT
Organism: Electrophorus electricus; assembly: GCF_041902795.1. Taxonomy (NCBI): domain Eukaryota; kingdom Metazoa; phylum Chordata; class Actinopteri; order Gymnotiformes; family Gymnotidae; genus Electrophorus; species Electrophorus electricus. The sequence goes on from NC_137503.1 coordinate 14,132,298, forward strand.
GGTTCAGCCCATCGTCAAGTGCCAAAGTAATGGGGTTGCTGAACATTTCAAATGGATTAGGCCTGGAAGTAACAAGTTATAAATGGGTCTGTAATGTCTGCAACTGACTCTTAGTTTAATGTCTTTGTTGAACAGGTATATTCAGGGTGCCTCTTCTCCTAAAGACATGGTCATCATAGTAGATGTGTAAGTACTCCCCCAACACACACACACACATTCTCTTTATCTGTCTCTCATGCTCACATTTACACACATCCTCCATCAATCAATTCAAAAAGTCAAATACAACAGAGCTGTGTTGTCTTCTAGTGCCACCTGTTGGCTTAAAATAAGTCACAAAAATAAGACCAGCATTTTAGTTACAGCAACAGGTTGACAAACAAAGCAACGCACATTTTGTACATTACAAAGGTATTTATTCTTGACTTCAAGATTATGTGCAATGAAAAATGGCATTAGCTTTGGGAATTGTTGTTTGAATTGCTGTTATATTTTCAGCAGGTGACTTTTAAGTGTTCTACAGTAGATCATGATCTTATCTGAAATACATGATAGTGAGTAATAATATGTATCATATATTGAAATAACCTCTAGCGTAACCTGGCTGATTGCTTTCAAACTGGTGGAATTCACTGAAGAAAGGGATTTACTGGAATGAAAATGGTGCAATTTATGTATCTATACTGAATTTTAATGTTGAAACAAAACCATTTTGAATAAAGTCTTCTGAACAGATTAAATCCTCATATATGTGAGGTACTGTTTGCTTGACAAATAGATAACCATGGCTACATTTTGTTAATATATGCCCAAGAAGTTATTTTGCGAATTATTTTCTAAATATTGTGTTAAGAATTTCATTTGCTGTAGTGTTCCTTTTGTGTAAGACAACAAACAGTAACAAAATATTCTCTTCCCTGGGAAAATGCGGCAGGTTGTTAGATGTAATCTGCTTTAATCAGACATTATTGTCAAAGGCCCAAGAAAGTCTTTTTGCTCTAGTTCCCCAAGCTGATGTTTCCTATTACTCCAGCAGGGCAGCACACAAGTCCAGGGCTGCAATGATTGGCTTAAAACTATGTGAAATGGTGTGTTCCCTTTATTTACTGACAGTAACATGGAAATATAAATGCAGTGCCCATTTTATCTATAAAGATGTTCCTTACAGCAAATCTAATCTAATAAAAATGGATTTTAATCACTTAATTTTAAATTTTAATCACTTATTAGAATATGTCCTACTACATTATTAATCAGTCAAAATGCATTTGTCTATGTTAATAGGTTTGCAACACAGTAATATTCATTTTACATTTTTACTTGTAACATTGAGGAGGTGAGGCAGGAGGCAAAGACAAGCTGTGTCACAGAAGTTTATTATAACACGTAACAAAACTAGAAGCAAAACACGAACAGTGACACTATGTGTAAACAAGACAAAATGTTGCAAGCACTAAACAAGACTCTAAACACTACAAAGTGGCTGGTAACAGCATACATGAGGATAAACACCGACAAAGACTAACAACTAAACAAGACCTTAAATGCATACGTTAACAAGGGTCAGGTGTGACACTTGGGAGGGGTGCGGCAATGAAGAGACACACACACACCCACACACACACAGAGCCAAACAAACATAAGGTGGAATCTAGATGGAGGGGGCCATGCCATGACATTACTGAGATCATGGTCAGTAATTTACATACATATCTGTCTGAGGAAGATTCAAGGTACATTGTACATTGTAATTGCTGCATTGTATTGAGTAAAAGATGTGGAGATAATCAAAACTGTAGTGAAGTACACAAAGTTTCCAGAGAAGCAGAACAGAGGTCCTTCATCAGCTGTGAAAGCACTTTGCATTTCAAAAAGAGGTCCTTCATCGGCAGTGAAACACGTCCCGTTTCTCTGGAAACTTTGTGTACTTCACAACAATTTTTAATATTTCACTCTATATTCATACTCTCTCTCGCTCTCTCTCTCTCTCTCTCTCTCTCTCTCTATATATATATATATATATATATATATATATATATATATATATATATATATATATAGTAAGAGATTTTTCTGGAAATTTACTCTATATATATATATAGTACCTTATCTGCATTTTTAACCCGTCCACCGTATGACACTTAAATATATATTTGGTGATCAACCCTAAAACAGAAACACCCCACACCCACAACTTCTGCATCTCACTGCTATGTCAGGTTTTAACTCACATTCTAGATTCACATTGATGGATGTGGCTGAGAAAAGCAATGCAGGATGCTTAGCAACAAGTGCTGCTTCGTAACAGCTTTTTGCTCCATTTGTTTCCAAACGCTGCATTTTATTTATTTATTTATTTATTTTAAATATAAGCATTCTGATATATATATTTCTATTTATTAGAATTACTATATGTTGGTAATTGTTTTCCAAATGTTATACCTTTGAGTTATAAATTTATGTCTGTATGCATTTGCAGGAGTGGCAGTGTCAGTGGACTGACTTTGAAGTTAATGAAAACGTCTGTTAATGAGATGCTGGACACGCTGTCTGATGATGACTATGTAAATGTAGTCCAGGTAAGTCCACACTCACACCTTGGAACAGAGTATCAGTTGATGTTTTCCCTTAGTCTTATTCTGACCTACTATTTCATTCAATCAATTTTAATGCCCCTTTTTATACTTGAACATAAGTGAAATGAGAGCTTATTCCAGGAATTTATGACATTTTCCTGCTGTGCATGTGAGTGGTGTGTTTAAACAAGACCTTGAGTTGGGAAGAGATTAGATAGACTTTACTGTCCCACAGGGAAATTTACCTTGGACACAGCCAGTCCATAGCCATAAGTATACAGTCCTAATCTTGGCAATGTTGTGTCCTGCAAAGTGAGCAAACAGCACCCTGAAATTCAGCCCTTCCACTCTCATACACACTTAGTAAAACAGCAGTGGCCCACATGTATAATCCGGGCTAATCTATGGCTCTTAGTGAAAATGTGTGTCTAAATCCCAGCCCTGACAGGACAAAATGAGCAGCAGTAATCTGACCCCGCCCTCAGCCTGTTTTGCAGCCCTTACAAATAAAAGCAGACTTAGGTCACATTACAGAATGTGCGTGCATGCAGACAGGTGAGTGTGCAGGTCTGTGCTTCTTATTTTCTCTGTAATCGTAGACTTGCATGCAAACAAATGTCAGCGCTCTAAAACTTTCGTATTTGAACCACCATTCCTTCATCCTAACCCTAAAATGTCAGCCCATTTGAAACTTGACCTTCAAGAGAAAACGCTATTAAGAGTCTGACATTAACAGCTCTGGAGCGCGGAAATAATCATAAATGTGCACCAGAATAGGCGCACACCTGGCAGCACATATACACTTACCTTGTTTTTCCATTTTGTTTATGTTTCTGTGTGGATTTTTTATTTTTTATTTTTTGCACACCTGCTTCAGCAGAACACAGTAATGAATACATTTTACTACTGGGAGGTGCACAGTTACACACACACATGCACGCACACACACACCCCATCCCACCTCCTAAACCGTGATTGTATAGACTGAGTGCCAGTCATGCGATGCTTCACCTGATGTAGCAGCTGTTACTGAGGGGGTAGGCCAATGAAAACTGACAGAAGTCTAACGCACTCACATGCTTGCAGACACATACACACACGGTCACACTCACAAACTTACACACAGCCTTTCACCATTAGATTTCCCCCATACTCCAATCTTAATATATCAAAGTCCAGTTTTTAATGTTTATTTAGAAAAAGATTAGTTAGATTACATTTTACTACAAACAAGCTTAGCTGGTCTTCTATTACCGATCTTTGACTAAATGTTTTTTAAATGGGCTTTGTTTCTTGATAGTATTGGCATATGAACTATAATTGCCAAAACATTTCTGATGTAAATTAGTCAAAACAGCATGAATTAAAAACAGATTATGTTGCTCTTACACCTAATGGATGAGAAGAATTAAATGTTGAAATGCCTCCAAAGTGTTTTAAATGCCTCTTAATAGTTTTCTCTCTTCTTCTCCGTTTCTCTCTCCGCATGGCTCAGTTCAACGAAAAGGCAGACGTTGTTGTCTCGTGCTTTAAGACACTGGTCCAGGCCAACTTGAGAAATAAAAAAATCTTCAAAGACAAGGTGATGCAAATGCATGCCAAGGGGACGACAGTCTACAAGTCTGGCTTCCAGTTTGCTTTTGAGCAGCTATTAAATGTGAGACACTGCACATGCGCACACACATGCATTGTAGTAATAGTCTTGGTTTATTTCACAAGCGTTTTTTTGGAACACATCTCCTATTTGATCTGACATGAATCCCCAAACATCTTCTTGCTATAGATAAAACATCTAAATATAGTTTAGACCGATGACGGATCATTTTCTCGGTGGATATTCCACTAGTTGACTTTATCACCATTACATACTGGTACTCTGTACTTTTACACTGTACGCATTTGGCAGACGCTCTTATCCAGAACGACTTTTCAGTCTTGTTACAGAGGTAGGTGGTCCCCCACAGGAAAGGCAGCGTTGTTACCCAGTACACTATATCATCCAGGAGTAGATGTGTAGTACATAAGTAGATGATTTCAATGTAATGGTTGTAAAAGAAATTATTGGGAAACATTGCAGAATTACTTTCATTACTAATTTCATTTTTGAGCAGTGTTGTCCTTTGACAGTACAGGGTGGTGTGTATAACCACTGCAGTGTCTTTAGTCATTTGTGCATGTCTACACATCTATGTGTATAAGTGTGTGTGTGCGTGCATGCGTGCGTTCGTGCGTGTGTGTGTTTTGGGAGGCCGGAGGTCTAACAGATCCTGATGGTATGATTGATGAGAGAGGCTGGGAGGAGCTGGCCCACAGACACACAGATGAATTCGCATTCGCGCTGTGCTAGACAGAGACTGGGAGCCAAGCTTTCATCCTCTATTTCTGTTTGCCTTACCACCCGTCCAGCTCACCAGCCATTCTAATCACTGGCAGAGCTACAACCACGAAGGCATTTTAATCACTGCCCGCTGCGGCGGACGGTCCTGATTGGCGGAGAGGGGAGGAGCCGAAATGCATGATTGCAGCAGTATTATTTATCTTTATTAGAATCTTGTCAGACTGATGTGGCTTTGGGCGAATGTCAATGACAGCTGTGATTGGAGGGGAGAAAGAGAGAGAGAGAAAGAGAGAGAGAGAGAGAGAGGGAGGGAGGGAGGGAGACAAAACTTCTGAGTAGCTCTTCAGAGACAGGACATCAGGCAGCAGTTGGGCACAAAAGCAGATATGTGATTAGAAAAACAGTTGCAATGACATGGACTCTCTCCCTCTTTTCCTCTGAAGAAGAAAGACCTACATACTGCCATTAAACAGTAAAGGCAAAGTGGAACGCGAACGCACTCAGACGTGGAGCCGAGGTCATGTGACTGGAGTCTTCATCATTTCTTCCATTCACGATTTTCTCTTTTTTTTTCGCTTGGACCCTTTTCTCCTACAGGACACTACTAGTGCTCCAAGGGCAAACTGCAATAAGATGATAATGATGTTCACAGATGGAGGAGAGGACCGAGCCGAAGAGGTCTTTGAGAAGTACAACTGGCCCAATAAAACCGTGAGCACAGCACTGCCAATCAAGAAATCCATTTAAGATTAACGCATAAGTGGTCAATCTAATACCTAAAGAGATTCCAACACACGTAACTCTGCTAAAGAAAGGCTTGGAAGAAAAACACGCAGGGCGCTTAGGAGCCAGGACCCACTGAGTTATTACAACCTTTGGGTTATTTAATGTGGAACGCAGTACTTAAGATGTGCAGGTACCACCCTGCCCTGTCCCGCGCTGGCACGCAGCCTAACCGTCCCTTTGCGTCCCTCCTGCTCTCACAGGTCCGAGTTTTCACCTTCTCTGTGGGCCAGCACAATTACGATGTCGCACCGCTGCAGTGGATCGCCTGTGCTAACAAAGGTTGGCATTCCAACAAGTGTTTCAAGGGTAGCTGAAATTGAGCCAAACTAAACCAAAGCAGCAGTACTTTTTCCACCTATGACATCTCTGGAACAAATGCACTATGGCATGGGTTATTAAGTTCACTTACACATTTAATGCGTTACATTCCTTATATTTAATCCCCCTGGAGTACTGCTATGATTTAACTATGCACCCCTAAAGTCTTGCTTAATTAAAATATGCCATTTTGCTCAGTTGAAACAAGCTTAGGGTATAATATATCTACAATATTATTACAACCACAGACATCATATAACCCCAACGCATGCTGTTCGTTCCAACCCACCAGCACAGAATTTTTTCTTCTTCGTTCTTTCCTTCTCTCTCCCTTTCTCTGTCTCTCGTCCTCTCTCTCTCTCTGTCTCTCTCTCTTTTGGCACTCTCATAATGATTGTTACTGTCCAAACTCTGATTATTGTGAAAAGCGCCAAAGTGCTTCAGAGGTAACCCCCCCCCCCCCCCCCAAAGTTAGCCGAGGAGGAGCTGGATTTTGGGCGTTAACCCTGACTTTCCTCCATCTCCAGCCAGAACAGCTCCAGCTTTAGCCCTTTGAGTGGCAGTGTTCTCCACTCTAATGGCATGCTTTGAGTGGAGAGGGAAGCAGGCAGGCATGCTGCAGGGTTTTCTCCACCTCTCTCTATGGGGTTCAACTCTGCTTTTTCCATTTTACATGCTGGTATCACAAGCCAACAGAGGAACACCCTCGACACCCTCGCAAAGTCAAAAGGGCTTCGCTCTTTTCCTTTGGCACAGAAGACGCACAAGATGCCATACCCTGTGGAAAAACCTACACTCACAGACAGCTGCCCAAAAACATTGATTGATCCCAAACCTTCACTCTCTCTCTCTCTCTCTCTCTCTCTCTCACACACCCACACATACGCACAAACACATGCATACTCATTCTCTCTCTCCCTCTCTCACATATCTCTCACATGCATAAATAGTCTTTGACAAGTAGAGAGAACTATTGACAGGGATTCTCTATATCCATCTGCTTTCTAAAGCACACAGAGAACAGTGTGTTCATTGCTCTCTAAACACAAGTGAGGAGGATTAGACCACAGGCAATAAGGAGATGCACGTGTGGTTGACACAGTTCGGGCTGTGTTATCACAGTGCCGTCTGGCCCTCAGCGAGACCGCTTCTCACAGGCTGCCACCAACTGTGCCTCACGTGGCTATGCCTGAAGGTGAGCTGCCTATGACTCACATCGACGCATTCTGATTCAGCTGAACATGAGCCACCTCTGACTCGTGTCGACGCATTCTGATTTAGCCAGATTTGTTCCCTGTCTCTGAGCTAGCTCTGGGTGCTTTGTCTGAAAGTATCTCCAGCTCCCTTGAACATGACTCACTCTGCCTTGGCCTGTTTTTGTCTGGAGGATCCTTCCTACCCAGTGAAGCCGTCCCTCTCTGGCTTTCTTGTGTCTACATTAACAGCGCTAACGCCATTTGGCTTCCATGTCCCACTGCACTTTCAATCAAAATGATTACAGTTCATACAACAAAGAAAAAAAATTAAAGACCACTTCCTCTTTGTTTATGTAACACTTATACCGTTAAATTCCACTAATAATTTTGTGACATGGCCAAAGTCATGACAGTGATGTGGCAGTTATGGACATGTTCCTTAGACCTAGACTGAGATGCTATGCATAACCGCAAAACTGTATATGTAGGTCATAGTAAGAATCAGAACCTCATAGTAGAAAATGTCAGACACTTTTTGGCTTTTAACATTCTGTGGAAAGTGCCTCCATTTTGCAGCTCATTGTATAAACACTCTTCTTTTTAATAACTTAGTGAAGTGGGCTTATTGTCCCTGCCAGTGCCTCTACTCTCTGCCTACAGTTAGGCTTCAGCATGGTCAGTGGTGTGCACTTACACACACACACACACACTCACACATGTGTACAGACTGCTAAACAGTGCCAGTGTTGAGGATGTTAGAGTAACCTTCCACCAGTCACAATATGGTCTGGAAGACACAGAGATAAAGCCGATGAAGTTGTGCATATGCTGTCCCTTACATGCTCTCACTCTCTTGCACAACCTCAAATCCAATACTCAGAGATATCTAGACTGTTTTGCATAATGTTGGGGTTTTTATCGCTTCTCATTGGCTTTACCCAACAGGATACTACTTTGAGATCCCATCCATTGGAGCAATCAGAATCAACACACAGGTGAGTCATTACTTGTGTGTGTGTGTGTGTGTGTGTGTGTGTGTGTGTGTGTGTGTGTGTGTACCCTTATACACATCTGTTTATTACTTTCTCAGTGAAACTCACAGAAGCCAAAGTCCATTGTCCCAGTTTTTATGTGCTTTTAAGATATTTCTGGTGATTCTATATCAGTGTACAAATACCCCATATCAGGTATGTTTACTATGGATAGATGAAAACATTTAGTCAAGGTAAGATCTCAACAAGATCTCTTAATGCTGCTCTCCTTTCCATTGTCTATACATCAGTATAATTCAGGGGGGCATATTGCCCAGTGGGGTAATATTAGCTCATTCCTCTCTAAGCAGCACCCACTCACCCCAGTGCACTTTTACTTTTTTAATGTCCACCCTCCCTGTCTCTTTCTCTCGCTCATTGTCAAACACGGACTATCAAACTGGTGCTTCTCCCCATCATCCTATCTCTCCCCTTCTCACCACATACCCCCCTCCTCCACTGAGCCACCCTCCCCCAGGGCAAAGTGATCAAGATTACGATTATACTGTCAGCTGTTTCATTACACCAAGTGTAATTGCATTCAGAGTCCTGCTGCTCATTCTAATATTCTTCGGCAGGTGCATGCGTGCACTGGCATCGGTAGGGCTATAAGCAGCATGCCACACCTGTGTAACTCACAACTGCTTGTTCCACTGTAAATTTTGTCACCTCTGTGGGCTACAGACATCATAGGCCAAAAGGAAACATGGCGGGGGAAAAAAAGAAAAACAGTCAGCCATAGCCAATGAAACTTTTAACTACCTGGCTTTGAAAAAGTTTACCAGAGTTTTTGAGGGCGGTTAAGAAAAAAGGTTATTAAGAAAAATACACTCCTTTCGAAGGCTAGACAATACTGAAGTTTGTTTTTCATTATCACGATATAGGCTGTTGCAATACTGATTCTACAGAGAGCTGAAATATGCAAATGAGGCCTCCACATACTTACAGACTTTTTTTATTGGGTGCCATGAGCATCCTGACAATTTTGAGAGGTTCCAGATGAGCGCTTCCCAGCATCCACACAATCCAACAAACGTAAATCATTTTGGACAATATAATGCAATCCAATCTTTACCTATATCACATCAATGATTTGCCAGTGTGTTTTAATATATTGCAAGGCACTGGGAATACATAAAATGATTGTAATCACAAAAAAGCAGTTTTGTCCATAACATGCAGCCCACGTCTTCTCATTCCACGTTCTCCTTTTCCTTCGTCTCTCCTTCCTTCTCCATTCCTCCTTCATGTCTCTCTCCACAGTTCCTCTCATCTCTAATGTATTTCCCCAATGTGTTTGTGAGTATATTATTCACGGCAAGCTACTTCATTTTCACTGATAAATGACAGACTGCTGCAGCAGCCTGTGGCCAAGCACTGGTGTAGGCACTGTGTGAGTGCTATATCGATTCCTTTATTTCACAACACATGGCCTTACTCCACCGCAGGCAAAGAAGATAGACTCTGCAGTTCTTTTGCTATTTTGCACATAATTTCCACTGCAGCGCTGTAGCTTCGCAGCCATCTTAAAGGCTGCACTTCTCTGTTAACATTGTAACCACCACAGAGTACCTTTATTACTGTTCCTCACACAGTAACCTACGCACAGAGCATTACCTATTGGCTGAGTGCTCAAATTATGTTGAGCATGTGACAGAGCTTCTTCTATGCTGCTTCTGTAGTTGGGCTTAATTTCTCTATCTATTTATTTATTTTAATATATGTTGCCTACAGCCCATCCAAGCCATGGGAAATTTTCATAGTATGTAATTATCTGTAATAAACACCATTTAATGCTTTAGCATGTATATGAGGTCCCTGTATTTTTTATTATGACATTTAACATTTGTCATTGATGCTCAGTGATGGGAGACCTAAATTTGTTTTGACATTTCAGCTAAAGTCTAATTTTACAGGTCATAGAATATGCCTTCAACTACAGTTGGGCCTACTGATACCATAAACCATCAAACTCTCACAATCTTTAATAATGCAATCTGATCACTTCTTCCTCTGCAGACTTGCGGTGGAAAGTGGTTTTTTGTTTTTTTTCGACATCATGTCTCCCCCCCCCCCCCCCCCCCCGCTGAATGCTGTTTACCTTCTGGCGTGTCTCCCCACCAGGAGGGAGCTTTCCTCCTCTCTCCCGCGTGAAATAGCCTGCCTATCATCGTCTCTGATGAAAGATCTCCCTGCGGCGCGTTAAACGGAGTTTTAGCGAGCTAATAATAGAACAGGTTACGCTTGTCAGCACCTCTGTGTTCCAAGGATGAATAAGAAAATAAAAGACCGTGCGCCTTCACAGCGAGTGGCTTTTATATGTGCGAGATGCTAATGTTACCCGCGCTTGGGGTAGGGTGCCTTTCACAGCTGCTTTAAGATATCGTAGAAGAGCTGTCAAGCGTACAGCCTACATACTCGTCATACTCAGTGTTTTATGTCACACACACACACACACACACACACACACATATATATATATATACATATATAAACTATAACTTCCTAAAGGTGTTTCATTGTTTGTTTATTTTTGAAGTAATTCATCTTCCATATGAATTTTGAAGATATGAAGAAGAAAAAAAAACCCCACATAAAACAGTTGCGATCAGCATCATAATGGATTAGCTTGCACTGCTAGTCATAAATGCTTAAGACAACCCAACAAGGCCTATCTTCCCTCAGACCCCTACACACCCCTCCTTATCTTCCTCCCAGCCTTGTGTTCTGACTGCTGGTATATGGCTCAATGGATGTTTTAGGATGATTCGTTACGGCTGTGGGTGCCTCTATGTTATGTGGCTGGCTTTACTACTCCCAGCACAGGCAGTCTGAGCAGTGTTTTATATAATGGATAAGCCACCAGTCAGTATTGTTTATGGGATTTAAGACCAGAACAGGTGAGGGACCAAGTTTACTGTGTTTAGCTAGTGCTGTTATAGGGGGAATTACTCTTACTAGATTTATGCACTTGTGCTGTCATTTGAAGTAAAAGAGCATTTGAATTAAAGAGGTAACCTATGGATCTCTCTCTCTCTCTGTGTGTGTGTGTGTGTGTGTGTGTGTGTGTGTGTGTGTGTGTGTGTGTGATAGAGAGAGAGAGAGAGAGAGAGAGAGAGAGAGAGAAATAAAGGTGGGTCATATGAACTTTTCTAATTCATACCTTTTTTTTTTTTTTTTTTACAGGAGTATCTAGATGTTCTGGGCAGACCTATGGCATTAGCAGGCAACCAGGCCAAACAAGTGCAGTGGACCAATGTCTACCAGGATGCTCTGGTGAGGAGGATTACAGATATCTTCATCTTCACAGTGTCACAGTAGTATATTTTGCTCCTAATTCTGAGCAGTCCAATCACCTGCCATTGTTAAAATGCTATGGTCCAGCACCTTGCTTATTCTACCGGTATTCCACAGGTATTCCCCTGCTAATTTTTTGCTTTTATCCTGCAACGTAGAGTAATAACATGATATAGAAAACATATCAGGCAGTGAGTTGGTTGCCACAGAAACAGAATGGCCCAACAAAAACTGCTTATCAGCAGCTTGCAGGGTTGCAAAGTAAATTCATGGGAAATAGGAGAATTAGATATGGGCTGGATTTGAGGTTATTTGCCCTGTTCACCTCCTGCAAGACCCATGTGGGTGCCTTTGTTGGCCTGCATGTAACTGTAGACGTCAATGCCCTTATGGAGTTAGAGTTCTATAAGAGTCTATGCACTGAGAAGGGGCACATGACAATTTACATTTGCCTCCTTGGAATTATAAATCATAGCGCTTGTCTGGTGCTGTTTTTTAACTACCCTACCTATCAATAACACCATAGGCATTTCTGACGGCTTTATTTGTTTGTTTGAACTAAAATACTATCTGTATTCTGACTGTATTCTTATTATAATGGGAGTCAGCATCCTTGCAAACGATAGGGCCACAGTGAGTTGTAATTGTTGGTGCTCTTTTGTTGCCATATCTCAATGCAAATGGAGTGATTTCTGTTTACACCTCTATGATGTGCCTTGTTTTACTGGGTCAGATACTTTATTTTTTGTTCAGAATGATTTTTTTCAGTTTTCAGTTTTTCGTCTTTGTGCATCCCCTATCACTCCGGCCATGCTCCTGTAACAGGTGCTTGCCAAAATGTAGAGCAGCTCCATTTGTGCAAGGTCAATTTCTTTTCATTTTGTTTCAGCATTTTCTTTCTGCTGTGTTTGAAGGGTATTAAAATAGGATGTATATTCTGCATTCTCTGGTTCCTTCTCTTCAGGGCTTGGGTCTGGTCATTACTGGCACAATGCCTGTCTTCAATCTCACCGCTGATAATGACTCCAAGGTAATTCCGAGTACTATCACCAATAGCTCTGAATGAGACAAACTGCACTTTCACCAATTACCATATTTTAAAAACCATTTTATATGTATTCATTTGGCGATAAAAGATATACATTGTCTTGAGTGTCAAACCTGGAATTAAAAGTAAGGTGAGACATGATTTATTTCAAATGGTTTGGTCAAATTAATTATTATAGCTTGTTCTCTGAACTAGCATGAGACCAGTGTGTTTCTCTGTCAAGAATATCAACGAATGACAAATTTATGGATGTGAAATTATTAGAATTGGGTTTTTTTTGTTTTTTGTTTTAATAGCATGACACTGAAGATGAAGGGGCATTGATACATGGCACCTCAGAATCCATTGTTGCATATAGTGATTCTGCCCCCTTGTGGTCAAGTACAGATGTATCTCTTTTTCTCATGTTTTGCAGAACCAGTTAATATTGGGCGTCATGGGTGTCGATATTGCACTTAGTGAAATTCAGCAGCTCACACCACGGTATAAGGTCAGTGGCCCACCAACCCACACATACACACACACATTTACGCTGTACATAAATGGTTCATTTGGTTTTCTGTCCATACAGCTTGGAGCCAATGGTTACACATTCGCCATAGATCCCAATGGTTATGTCCTTCTACATCCCAACTTACAACCTAAGGTAAGGAAGGTGTAGCTCAGGCAGTAAGAAGAGACGTCTGATGCTCTGTTTAATGTTTGTGAATGTTCTCGTTATCTAAATGCCCCAGACCTTGGCTGCTATTTTTTGACTCGGACTTTGATTGGCCGTTTTGGTTCCACCCCTTTTGTGAATGGGCCTTTTGTCTGATTGGTTCCTTCAGATCATCAACTTCAGAGAACCAGTCACACTTGACTTTCTAGATGCAGAGCTGGCAGACAGCAATAAGGAAGAGGTAAATATACATGCAGTGTTGTGCCAACATCCCCACAGTGTTTTAGCATGTGTGAGAGGGCATGGTCATGTGTGCATGATTGTGTCTGTCAGTCAGTCAGTAAAGTCTTAGACAGTTGTAAAGTGAATAAAATAAATGATAACATCCTAACATTTAAACATTCTTTCTTTCTTTGTTTCCGTTCTCTCACCATCTGTTAATCTGTGTATTTCTTTCTCTCTTGTGGTCTCCCTCTGTCTCAGATTCGCCGCCTAATGATTGACGGCAAGGCAGGACAGAGGAAAGTCAAGACATTAGTTAAGGCCATTGACAAGGTATGACACAATAAACAGAGGTGCTCACCTAGAGAATGACACACGTGAACTGTAAAGAGGCCGATGGCGTGCAGTCATTAAAAATAGTTTCCAAGATTTTCAGCATATAATTGTTTATAATATATCAGTTTATAATATATCAGTTTTACCGTTTCATACTATGATCAGTGAAAGCTAGTAATATTTCAGTACATCTACTGCTAACTAGGTTGTTTATGTAGAGCTGTGACATGTTTACTTTTGCTTCTGTAGCGTTACATTGATGAGGTTCTGAGGACATACATATGGACTCCAGTGGAAGGCACAGACTACAGGTGATAGGCCCACCCTCACCTGACCAGCTCCATCGTAATGTGCAGTATCAAAGACGATGTCCCCTGGCCTTTTGCCGTGTCGTTTGGGTTCCACATGGGGAACTTCCAGCATTTTGCGCTGTGTAATAGTGGCCTTCACACGTGCTCTGTTTTCTGTCCCTCAGTCTGGGGTTGGTGCTGCCCACCTACAGTGAACACCACATCAGGGCCAACCTCAGCGACCAGATACTGCAAGTGCAGTGTAAGTACAAGGGCCCACACAGCCCAGAGCACGTCCTCCTCTCTCCTCTAGGGGACTCCTCCCAACGCCCCCCTCCTTTTAGCCCTCTTGCCCCACCAGACTGGACCCCCATCCCCACTCCCATACCAGGGGGGTCCTTGACAGCATCATGGTGACCAGCCTGAGCGTGGACGCTGGAAAATGGAAGGCTACCTACTTTCCTCTCTCTTTCTCTCCATCGACACCGGGGGTGGCAAAAAAAGAATGGATGTATTCTTCTGTGGCCCCCCTCCATCCTTTTCCCCCTTTTTCCTGTCCTCATGCTGTTCTGTATTGAGGGGATTTTTCTTTCCCTGTGTGGAAGAAAGAAAAACCCCTTACCAAAAAAAAGATGACAGAAAGGTGAAAGCTGTGTTTTACTGTGTTTATTGCGTTGACAATAATGGTGACCATGTGCTAGTATTTATTTTCTTTCGTTTTTTTTCTCATCAACAACAAAAAATGCTCTCGCCTTTTCTTCACTATCATGACAATGATTCTGAAGCGCCTTGTTGTCTCCGCTTGTTTGATTTTGCGTTCAGGGCCGGTGAAAAGATGCTTTTCACTTCCCCTTGCTTTCTTTTGCGTGGTTTTCCTCAGTTCTTATGATTTACATTTCGTGGTCTCCTGGGTTCTGGCAGTGCTCACTGTGGCATGTGGTTTGGAATCAGCTTTGGAATCATTCAGTCAATTAAATAAAACTCGAACACAAAGCCCCCCTGATGGGCCTTTGTCCTACGCTGGAGATGGAGTTTTGTTTTTCCTTTTTTTTATGGGTCTTTCTTTCTTTCTTTCTTTTATCTTGTCTTTCTTTTTCTTTATTTTCTTTTTCTTACCTGACCCAATTGCTCCTCCCTTCAGCTCATGAGTTTTTTATATATATATATATATATATATATATATATATATATATATATATATATATATATATATATATATATTTTCATCAAACTGTTTCATCAGTTGTGACTGTAGCCATGTGATGTGAAATGTTCTCTCTGTGTCTCAGTCTCCCTGGGCCCAGAGGCTTCGCTGAGACTTGTGTTGTTTGCGCTCTCCTTTTGCTGGAGTTTTCTTTCTTTATGCGTTCCATTCTGTTCTGCTCCATGTTCATTTCTGTTCGACTGACCTGATTTTCCTTCTTTTGAGAAAAACAATATTTTTATTCAAACAGTCATTGAATAAAATATTGTCTGTGACCCCCTTCCTCTCCTACCCGATCCCCCCCTGTCTCCTTTCTTGCTCACTCCTTCTCTGACGGATGCGCACAGTAAAAGACACCACGGGCAAGTATACTCCATATTGGTCCACCTCCTCTTCCCTTCCTTCCTTTTCCCTTGTTCCCCTGTCCTAACCTCCCTGCTGACACCCACCTTCACCTGTTCCAGCCTGCTTGCCTCCTCTGTGACCCTGCCGGCCTTGCCTTCAAGACCCTACTCTTCCTCCTACTCCTCTACCTCACTCTCCACTCACCCACCCTCCTGCTGCAGACCACACATGCCTCCTTTTCTCAACTTGACTCTCCTGCTATCGCTCATTCTTACTTTTTCTTCTTGATGTAATTCTCCCTTCCTTTCTTTCTTTCTCTCTCTCTCTCTGTCTCTCTCTCTCTCTCTCTCTCTCTTTCTCTCTCTCTCCCTAGCTCTCTCTCTCTCTCTCTCTCTCTGTCTTTCTCTCTCTCTCCCTAGCTCTCTCTCTCTCTCTCTCTCTCTGTCTTTCTCTCTCTATCTCACACTCTTCAGTCCTTGAGGCTCGGGTGGCTAAGCCATATTCAGGTCTCTGTCACTTGCATCCTGAAGCAAAAAAAAAAAAAATGTTCTCTCTGTCATTAAAGAAAAAATATTTTTGATCTGCCCCTTGGAGAATTTTTTCCCTGATTTTCTGTCTTCCTCCCATCTCTCTCTGTCCTTCTCTCCTCCCTCTATTCTCTCCCTCTCTCTGAGAGTGTTACACCAGCTTTGTGAATTTATTGTCCCTGTGTACACCTCACCTATCAAAGCAATTTGAATGTGTGAAGCTGCCCTTATTTTAGTGATTCTGGTGTGGTCTTTAGTCACATGTGTTTGTGGTCTTCTACTGTAGCATGGTTTAATACATCTTGTAGATTATAATTAGATATATCAAATTATATTTACATTCAAATTGGAATTGAGAAGTAAACATAGCATGCTTTGGGTTTTCAGTATGGTGTTGGTTACGTCTTTAAAATGTGATACTGTACAGGTGTTTTGTGCAGTTATTATGAGGTTTTGCATACTTGCATATATTGCATATATTTTATATCAGACATTTAAACAAACAGGATTAAAAGATTACTGTTCTGCATTTTAGCAGTCATTGGTAGTGTTTTCATTTAGAACATTTAATTAGACAGGATTTCTTAGCTTACTTAGCCAGTGCATTCTTTCATTTAGGTACCTTTACATTTAATGCATTGTTTGAATAATGACCACAAAAACAGATTTTTCATTTTAGTAGATGACAGTAGGTCCCTAGTCTGTCCCAGGTAGAGGCAGTCCTCGTGTTTTTCCTCTGCTCTTGGTGATGGAGCGTGTGATAGCACCTGATTTGTTTGTCATCCTCCTGTGATCCCTCGTGTTTCCATCAGCTTGATCCCTTTGCCCTGCTCATCACCCCCCAGACTGCCACTACAATGGCTTTGCTACTTCCTCAAATTCTCTGTTGTGGATGTGCAAGGCATTGTGGCTGGAATACTACCTGGGCACTGTGGTGGTTAGAGTGACGTTAAATGCCCTGCCTTTACTCCATTTCTACTTGTGTGCAATTGTACTTCATAGGATATTTCCATTATTAAAACTCATTATTCACACAACATAACACTTAACATCATTTTTTTAGATGCTGAGAAACAAATTGAGCATGTAACTTCTACAAAAAAAGCAAACGTGTGTGGATTCGAGTTGCCCTGTGACTTGCCTTTCACAATGCAGTGCACTTCCTTCAGTTGTGTCTCGTGAAGTCTTTCTTCACCGTGCCAGTCTGAGGGGTGATCACCTCCATCAGGACCCCTGCCTCACCCACCTTCCTGCAAAATAGTTGGCCATTTTGATGCCTGCTTACAAAAGAACAGAAACCTGTCCAGTCCCCACTTTGTGGACACCACGTCCGAGAACTCGTTTCATTCCATTGTGAATGTCGTGTTTGAGCCAGTTCTCTGACACATAAAAAGTGTTTAATTAGCCCTGCTGACAAAAACAATAAAATTAAAATAAAGTGTTTTCTTGCAAAATTGTGGTGCGTTCTTTGGCAGCCAATAGGATTCCATTTTGAGGCACCATATTGGCTAACGCCAGTCTCCCCCATGACTCCTCAGTGTTGCTATGGTAACATTCCCCACCGCGTCCTTGCACACTATGAAGAGCAGCTGCTGTTTTCTCCCTCCCAGAATCCTCCTGTGCTGTGTGCCTACCACTTTCCTCCATTTAATCTTGCCCCCTTTCTGTTTGCAGACTTTGAATCTCTGCTGCCACACACATTTGAATCAGAGGGACGTGTGTTGATAGCTCCAAGGTAGTTCTGCGTGATTGAGCCCACCCTTAACTTTGATCCTTTTTTTTGTTTGATGTTTCCATGTTTGTTTATCCTTAATCTAACTACTTGCTATGTCCTTGAGTACAACAGCCAGTAGTAGTAGTCATCATTCACAGTGTGTTTGTGTGTGTTTGTGCATGCGGTTATTGTGTTACAGGTTTTGTATTTTTACCTTTATATTCTCTATATCACTCTTTCCCAGGCCTGTTTATGTTACTCCATTATTACTCAGCATATATTACTCAGCAGTGAAATGAGATAATACATTTAATACATTATTTTATCTTACAATCTGTCTGCCAGCCCTACAGTCCGATTACTTCTGACTATATTCTGCAGTTTTCTGTTTTTGCATGGCATAGACAAGGTGCTGTTTTCATTTTTTTAAACAGCACTGATCTGAGAGTTGCAGTCAGTCTGCATGTTGTATCTCTTGCTGAGTCTTTGGTGCATGTTTTGATGCTGCCCATTTCTGTGGACGCATTTTGGAGTTTGTTGAAATGGATTTTCTGTGTCACGTGTGGTTGTGCATTTGTGTTAAAAATGTGGTTTAAGCATCAAATTATGTTTCTACATTTGATGACTTGTAAAGCTGTCAGCTTGAACCGTGTGTGTGTGTGTGTGTGTGCGTGCGTGCGTGTGTGCGTGCGTTGTGACTGAAAAAAATCTATGTGCTTCTTAGGGAATACTGCAAGGACCTGGAGCTGTCCAGCAACAACACGGAGTTCCTGCTCAACTTCATCGCTCTGATGGAGAAAGTCACACCAGACTCCAAACAATGTGAGACCACCAGAACACTTCCAACATTTAGAATAACTAAACTGCCACACTCTCCCTGATACCACACACTCCCTGATGCCACACTCTCCCTGATACCACACTCTGATGCCACACTCTCCCTGATGCCACACTCTCCCTGATGCCACACTCTCTCTCATGCAGTACTTCAGCTTTGACATATCAGGAGCAATATGGTGGCAACTTCTGTATTCTCTCAGTTACAGAGACTGCTATAGTTCTTCAAGTGGAATTTTAACAATGTGTCTTTGATGCAACACAGGTGACAACTTCCTGCTACACAATCTGATTCTGGACACGGGAATTATCAGACAGCTGGTGGAGAAAGTGTGGAAAACGAAGGACCTCAACACGTTAGTACATTAGCACTTCAGGTCCACTTCAGCTAGAGGCAGTGATGCTATTAGAGATGAATAAACTTGAGAAACCAGACACTTCACATATGTACTTAGTAGTCTGCAGCAAATCATTTGGTCAGTTGCTGGTTCGTTAAGATCAGAATAGAATAATGTTTGTTTGTTTGTGTATGTGTGCTGTCTCCCTGTATTCTAGGTATGGATTTTTGGCCGTTTTTGCAGCTACAGATGGAGGCATCACTCGTATTTTCCCAAATAAGTGAGTCTGGCTGTTTCTCTTCCTCATTTAAGCAAAAGGCAATATGGGCCTTATATGAACAGAGTGATTCTTAAAGTGATTGTGCAAGTCATTTAAGAGAACTTGCCACATTTACCAACTGATATGTTCCAGGCGTATCATATGAATCAAGTACAATTAGTCTGCTGTTCTCTGAAGAAAAAAGAAACTGGCTTTTAGCTAGTGGCTATCTTTTACATTGTTCTCAAAAGAAAAAAGAAATTCCATATTTTGCTAGTGAATGTATTACTTTGAAGAACGTTTTTATGCTTATTTATATTGAGATTATCCTGCTTGATTGTGGCATGTACCTTTGTGCTCTCCTACATGAGTTACAATATAACAACTGTGTCCTTTCACAACCAAAGCCCATAGCAATCAAAACCACATCAGTATCCATCTCTGCTCTCTTCCAAAGGCCTGACCAACTAGGCCATTCACAGACCAATGCTGTGGTCGACCTCAATGCCTGTTGCCTTCAAATACAGTGTCAGACTAACCTTCAATAACTGCATAATTTAAATTGTTTAGCAGTTTCTTGATAGTGACAGAGGACAGCCACTCTTGACACCTGCTGTGACCCATAACATATCCTGCTATCCGTTGCTCTAATGGAGACCCCACCACCACCACCACCACCACCACCAGAACGGGTTGCGTTTCTTATCAAACACTTGTTTCTTATCAAACACTTGTTTCAGTGGTGGTATGGAGCCAGTGGGAGCAGATTTTGTCTTTTATTCATATTCATTCCTTTCCTTTATCTTTACAGCTGACATTAAAATTATGTTTTTCCCCCAACTGATTGCTGAGAGCTGGACATCCTCACCTTTTTTGGAGGTGTCAAATATGCTGATAGTTCAATATAGTCAAATGGGACTTATGAACAATGAGATAATTTAGAGCATGTTTCTGAGGCTACTTGCATGCCCTGCTGCAGGGGAGAATGCAGCGATATCCAATGTATTATCTTATGTCAAGTCAGTGATTTGTTCCCAACAGATTTTTATGCGTGTGTGTGTGTGTGTGTGTGTGTGTGTGTGTGTGTGTGTGTGTGTGTGTGTGTGTGTGTACACGTGCGTGTAAGGGCTGCTGAGACCTGGGAGGAGGATCCGGAGCCATTTAATGCCACTTACTACCAACGCAGTTTGGACAACAGGGGCTACATATTTAGAGCACCCTATCGTAGCCGTGAGTGTGCGTGTTGACAAGTAGCAAACACATACACAAACTTTTTGCTCTCTCAGGGAAAATTGGCTGTTCTTGTTCTTGTCATCATATTGTGTGTGCTTAATGTTTTTAATGTATTTTATAGTAGTTAAGTATCAGTAACAATCTGTATGCATGTATGTATCTATTTATATATCGATCTATAGCTATCATACAAACTGACATAAAATATTTTTGTGTAGCAAACACTATCCTGCAGGAACAGGAGAATGACACCATCGGTATCCTGGTCAGTACAGCAGTGGAGATTACTGTAGGGTCCAGAACTATTAGACCTGCTGGTAATTTCATGACCTCCATTTTATAATTTCCAAATAACCAGCTACATATTACAATACACCTGGAATTTTAATGTTCGGTCTGGAACTACTTTAAGTGCTCCTTCTGCAAGCATTTAGGTAGTGCGATCATTTCAAGCAAGCATCAGTGCAGTCTGGACTACATTTAAATAATTTTACTTCCCTATAAATATTTCAGTATATTACCTCACTGAATTGAATCCTTCAACAAATTGCAATTGATGATATTTAGTATTATACTTTAAACTACACATATTATTTAAGACATCTGAACACTCAGAGTGGTTTATACATGAAAAGTTTATTTTAATTATTTTCAAACCACAAGTTCTGGAAAAGTGTAAGTCGTATTAGGTTTACTCAGCACTGTGTGATGCATATTTGTTCCATAAAATACCAATAAAACTCTTTATTGTAGGTGTGGATTAGAATGGATTAGCCAACCTCTGTTGTTTTAACATGTTTATCTACCTTCAACCTGATCCTTCACTGTCATATTGATTCAGTTTAGTAAAATTACACACTTAGTCACCCCAGGTTTTTAGATTTTATAAACTGCAGGGTGATAAGTGTTTAATTCTAGCACTGAGGCTTAGTTGGTATCTCTAGAACAGCTTGACAGCTGAATAATGTTTTAATAATGTAAGGATTTAGTTACTTTGTTATGTTTGGTTACTTTATGTTGAATTTCTCTTACCCCCAGTCCCACCCTTACTCTTGTTTGCTTTCTACCTCCTCCCCCAGTGGTGGGTGTAAAGTTGGACCTTGAAGCTTGGACTTCAAAATTTAAGATCCTTGCCAGCAACCAAACTGACAACACTCGACAAGGTTCTCAAATGGTAAAACACACGCACGTAGATGCAAACTCCAAACTCTGTCTTTTTTTTTTTTTTTTGTATAATATACACTACAGCCAAAAGTATGGAAGCAAGCAGTGAGTCTCCAGACTAGGAAAAAATAGACAAAACATTACTATACATCAGAACAATGATCCAAAACATACTTTAAAAGTTTGTCAGAACTATTTAGACAAATAAGCACAGCAAGGTATACTGAGGAAAATGGTACAGTTCCCTGCAGTCAATAGATGTCTCACCCACCTCTCAAGTTCCTAAGGGTAAAACCTCACCACTTAGTTACACAAGCACATCCTCACCAGTCCAGAAAGACTTCCTGAAGAATTCAAAGGCTTGGAATGCCATGCAACATACCTCATGCAGGTTTCTAAAAGGATGCCTTAAATATATCAAACTAAAAGGAGAGGAGGATATTTTGAAGGTTGCGAGTTTGTTTCTGATGTTATATACTGTGCCCTTCACCACTGTGCGTTTATCTTCAGTGTTGTCATTGTTGCAGTCCCTGTCACTCCACTCATTTCCCTCCCACAATGAGAAAATATTCATGATGGACTTTTCCAGGCCCCTTCCTGTGCATGAGCATGTGACCTTTTGAACAGCTTAATCCCTCTGGAAGAGCCTTGTCTTTTGAAAAATGGTGGGACGTGGAGGAATGGAATTCTATAGTGTAGTGGTCGTCACGTTTGCCTCACATGTGAAAGGTCCCTGGTTCAATACTAGGTGGAAACATTTGTCTGGGGTAGCCTTAGCTCAGTGGTTAAGAAACTCAGGTTGTAATTGGAAGGTTGCCAGGTCAGGTCCCCACACCACCAAGTTACCACTATTGGGCCCCTGAGCAAGACACCTAACCCTCAAGTTATATTTAGTCAACAATTGTAAGTCACTTTGGACAAAAGCATCAGCTAAATGTAATGTATGATGTGGCTCTTCTCTTTTCCTCAGTGCACACCAACTTCTGGCTGCGAGATGGACTGTGATGCCCATGAGGTAAGGCTGCTCTGAAGCTGCTGCAGAGATCCAGCACCATGTCCTGAGCTACACTTCACCAATAGCCATAGTAGAAGGGTCCATATGTCATGAAAAGAAACAGCACGATAACACTGGGCAATATTTACACTGCTTAGAGATTTAAAGCCATTCAAAGTATAATTTAGAATGTGCTGTTATTTGGTTTAAATAATTGGATATTTCAATGTCTGTTTTTCTGAGCAGGACTTGCTGTGTTATCTGATCGACGATGGCGGCTTTCTCATCATGTCCAATCAGATTAACGACTGGAGCAAGGTGAGGAGGCAACTAATTTAATCCAGTGGAGATTTACAAAATGCATTCTCAGAGGTTTAGACATCTGGCCTCAGACAGTTCAAATGCACAGAAAAGCTGCTTGAGGTCCTAGTGCACGTTTGTGTGTGTGTGTGTTCTCTTTCTTCTCCATAGATTGGAATGTTCTTCAGTGAGGTAGACTCTGCCCTGATGTATGCACTCTACAACAACTCTTTCTACCAGCGCAAGCTGACGTTCGATTACCAGTCTGTGTGTGCCCCTATCCATTCCAGCAATACGGGGGCAGCCCCTCGAGGAGTCTTTGTGGTAAGTTCATGCACCTGGGCCAACTAGTGTCTTGGGGTGTGGACAGATATACAAGAAAGGCACTGTGTGTGCTCCTCGATGGTTTTACTCTCTAAAATCTTTTTTGTCTTCCAGCCAACAATCGCAGACTTCCTAAACATGGCGTGGTGGACATCAACAGCTGCCTGGTAAGAGAGCTCCTTCCCTCAGGCACAGCATTGGCAGACAGCAGCATACCCACATTAACAGACTTAAGAGTCCCTATATCAGATTTGCATACTATGATGCACTATAATAATGTTACAGGTGGTATTTCTGTTCTGCCTTGGAGAACAGTTTATTCATCTGACCTGTCCTGTGACAAGTTAACTTTATTACATTTCATCTTTGTGTTTTTATTATATGTTGAACATGTTTCTAGACTTATTATATTTTAGCACAGAATGTGGAGTATGACTAATGTGAGTGCAATATGCATCATTGCCAATTCTACAAGTTCTGTGCTCCCTGTCAAAGTAGCTGTTTGCAAATCAAACTGGGCCATTTGCTTAAATGCACAGTCCTTGCACATTTGTGCCTAGAATTAACACAGATATATTTTACTGCAATACCATACCATGATTGCTATGCAGAAGCCTTGTATTTATATATGTGACAAACTCAAAACGTTGCAGCGTTCACTTGATTTTTTCCTGCAGGTCCCTCTTTCAGCAGATGCTTTACGGGTTTGCCTACCACAGCTGGTTCACTACAGGTATATGCAGTAGATGGCAAGTACTATGCAACAGAGTCATAAAGGCCCTTCCCTCTCCTGTAGCTGCACAGTTCTAGGCTTACAGCATTTCAAGTCCAAGACCTTGGTCAGGCACGATGTCTGTATACAGTCCAGATACAGCACCATACAAGAGTTTTAGACACCCGAAGAAATGACATCTAAATCCGCTGATCAGAGCCACGTTTATTAGTTCCAGAAGGAAAGGCAGACCAATTCTTCGCTCCTTTTTTTCCTTTCCTCTAAGTGATGCAGCAATACTTTGGTGATCCTTATGGTAGCACTCTGCTCACCATCTGTACGGCTTAATTGTGTTTCAGTGTATTTGAGGACTTTATCATGCCGAAAGTGTTTTGCTAGTCAAACCTTTGGGAACGAAAGCTGGGACCAATAAACTGTTGGAAAATAGACATAAAGTTTTTATCTTACTAATGTTTATCTGCATTAATGTTTAATTGTATTAGTGTTTGTGTGTTTTATGAAGTGTTTTACATGCAGATAAATATTTACTGTCCAGATAAACAGTTTTTCATTTCTTAGGTGGCCTAAAACTTTTGGGCTGGGCAGAGAACTCTATATATTTATAGAAAAAATGTGTGTTATATGTTGCTTTATATATATATATATATATATATATATATATATATATATATATATATTACTACATATTATATAAAAATGTCTAAACTGTTGTCTGCTGTATTTTCTTAGATGAAATCGAAGCATCAGACATCTCGGAGTCCAAAGAGGCCAGTTGCGTTAGACAACAGACACAGTTCTACTTTGGTAATGTCAGCAGTGCCTACAGCATAGTGCAGGACTGTGAAAACTGCTCCAGGTCAGTGGCTCTCATCCATTTTCAAAAACTAAAATAAATGGTGACTTACTACATGTTCAGTTAACACAATCAAGATATGTACCATGTAGAAAAAAAGAACATCTAAAGTAATATAAATGAAAATGTATGTATGGCTGTTTTAGAAACCCAAAGGAAACAAGCAAAAGTTCAGTTGCAGCTTTGTTGCGGCTCTGAAATATTAACGTGCTCATTTAGTCCCAGGACATAACAAGCTTCATGTGAAAAACATATTTTATTAGCTGCAGCATTTCTATTTTTCTCTACTTGAAATGTCTGATCGCTGTGTTCGGTTAATATAGTGTTTAAATGTTAAAGGAGCAATAAGTCATAATGTGATTCTTCTTCAGGGAATATACTGACACTTAGTGGCCTGCATGTTTCAGAGATTCTGTAATAAATCAATTTTAAACACGGTTGCCTCCATGTGGGGGGAACCTGCTCTATGGAGCATTAAGTGTTTCATTTGAGGACTACAACGCAATTTGATTCTTCATCTCATGTCAGCTGCACTTTACAGAAATAAATTCATAACTTTCAGCTACGGTTTGGTGATAAAAATGGTGTATTGCGCCTTTCAATCAGTGATGGGGACATATCATTTATTAATGCATATTTATTCAGCTTATGAAACCTTGTTTTAGGTGTGATACACTGAAAGAATAGCCTATAATTCTTTTCATTTTACCGGTATATGTTGTGATCATAAAACAGAAAAGATGTGTTCTGTTGTGGTGGTGGCAGGGACACTGACCTTGTGACTTTGTCATTTGTAATTTGAATGCGATTATTTCCACAGAGTCATCCATGCCAAGAGAATCAATAACACCAACTTGCTGTTTGTGGTGGCTGAGAAGCTACCCTGCAGTACATGCGATGTCGAGAAACTCTTTCAGGAGGAGTTGGAATGTATCCTTCCACAAATGAAGTTCGCTTGTCTAACTTTTAAATATAAAAATATAAATATAAAAATATTTAAACATCTTTTTTCTTTCTTTTCTTTCATAAAATTAACAAAAAATGAGTTCCTGTTCGTTCAGTTCACATCTATAACTGAGATCAGCATATGTGAGTGAGGTGGCAGCAGTTTCTGCTTCCTGCGTAATTAACTCTGTAATGACTCTACATCCACTCCACTCCGGGGTTTCTGTTTCCCACTCCCTGCTTGCTCCCAACTTTTCCTGTGTAAGGAACTCTGTAATCACTCCACTCCATTCCAGGGTTTCTGTTTCCCACTACCTGATCACTCAATTACGAGAGATGATCTGCTTTGTGGCCTCTCCTTAGCAAACTTCATCATCACAAAAATAATACTTGTATGTTTTTTTCCAGTGACTACATTGAAAATAGTGCTTAACATCTGCTGGCATGTGCTTAAGAAACCTGTTAAACAGAGTATTTACAAAGGCTACATGCACTTGCATTATGAGCCAATGTCAAATAAGGTTTCAAGGAGATGGATATCACTCCAGGAAGTCACTTCTCACTCCATGCCACCCACATACTCTGGCTGAGATATACAATAAACAACATGAAAATGTCTTTAACTTACATTTGTCAGTCATTCAAGAGGACCCATGTCTGAATATGCCACAACCGCGGTACAGAAAAGGACCCTCCACCTGTTTTGATTACAATATTGCAGTATGTATACAAGCACACATACAAACAAACGCACAAAAAACACATACATTTGCAGTCCATCTGTAGATTTTGAATATAATAAAACTGTTCCTTTAAAGGTAAAAATGATAGTTCAACATCAGCAGTGCTTTTGAATACACACTAAAAACCTACAATGGTCTTCCCCCTTTCTCTTTTGCAGGAGAACACTACAGACTGTGGACGAGGACACTCCTTCCGCCCGTCCATCCGCACTTTACTCCTCCTCCAGCTCCTCCTCCTCTCTCTAGTGGCCCACCCTCACATTTTGCCTTTCTCCCTTTAACTTCTTCATCTGCCCATCTCCCTCGCCTCGCCTAATTCTGCATTTCTCCTTTATCTCCCCTCGCTCTAGTCATAGGTGTTAATGGGACTTCCTGCTGCCCTTAAACGGAAGCCCGACACACTGCTTCATCCACTTAGCTTCACAGGTTGTTGCTTAGTGACCGTTGCAGAAGTTTATTGTCTCCTGCCAATCAGCAGCCTTTGTAAAAGGAGCTAGACATCTCCTTAAAGAAGACGAAGCTGAGGATGTCACTGACAACAAAAAAAAAGTCTACCGTTGCATGGAGCGGAGGACACGGAGGGAGAACAGATCACCCTCTAGGACCAACTGAAACAGAGGCAGTGCAGAGAAGAATGGAATGTTCCGTTGCTGTGCAACCTGCCAGAACGAATGGAGGATTACATTTTGTCAGATTCTGCCTTTACGGTTCAAGTCATCCTCCTCATCCTCATCCTCATCTTCATCCCTTTAGAGGCCCCTGAGCTCTGTTTCATGGGTTTACCGCTTGCCTAATTTGACATGGGGCTAAAGAACCTTCTGCCATTCTCTAGTAATTGGTAATAAGATCACAGAACTTTAATCAAAAAAAAAGGTAACAACCTGTGAGTATTTAAAGCATAACCTCCATGTGCTAGGACATTACGAGAGAGGGAACATGATAGAAGTTACTTATTAAAAGTATAATTTGTTTATTTATGCACTATATCTACTTCTTGCCAAAATGAGATAGACTTGTTGCGTGGTCTTATTTTTCTAGCCAAATTAGGACGAGGAGAATAATAAGGGAAATGACTCACCCAGTAGAACAGCAAGTCCAGTTAGGAAGAATCAGGGACCTCCTGTGGAGACCAGGCCTGTAATTCAGTTTGCTTCATTCGCTCTTCTGTCACCTAGTCATAAGCACTTCATTAGGCACATCTTCCTGTTTAACTGGTCTACACAAATAGAGGATCTGAAGGATCTATTGTTTTAATCATATAAAGACCTTCCATTTAGGTGGTGTCTTTAACTAGCTGGTGTTTACAGACGAATTGGAATATGGCCCATCTGGGCTCCGGTATCTCCCCTCTCCATCCTCCATAGATGTGTCTTGTGTGTACATGGAGGCCATATTTATACACTTGGCAAGTTTGTCGCAGTCTATTTCACAGTACTTTACAACCATTAGCTCTTTTGTTAACTGACTGATCTGCAATCTATCCGTCAGTGAAGATTAATGCGATGAAAATATCACTAATCATTTAATGTATGCCTTGTCATTTGGAAAATGCACATTTATTTGTTGATTTAATTTCATCAGAATACTCATACATCAATTTTCCGTTTTGCAATGAAAACATCACTGTAATGTATACATTCATATCTTCATATCACAATGACACTTTGGGACCCAACTCATATCTTTTTTTCCTCCGTTTATTGTGCCTTGATTTACTTTTCTGTTTGAAAGTATTGGCTACTGATTTGCAGTTTCATTATATAGTAATTTCTTCACTCTTTGTAGGGTTTCTCTACCTAGCCTTTTACTGGCCATTAGGGATATTTCTTAAAGATACTCCAGACTGGCTGTAGGGCTACAATATCTTATTGGAGACTTTGATCTGAAGATAAAATTAGAGTAGTTCACACAAAAAGACCTAAGTAACCTATGAAGATACATTAGTTCATATAGTTTTGAGTTTTTGCCATAGCCTTCAGATCAGACGAGAAGTAAAGAACTTTTTTTCTGGGGACCTTCTGTAAATAATGGAAGCCTAATTCTTTGTTGCCCCCAAAGTAAGCTCCTTGAGATAGTTTAAAGTATCTTCTAAATCTAGTCGGTATATGAGGAATTAACATGTATCTTGAGCTTACTGCAGGTCTGGTGTCTGCTTCAACTTCCCAGAGGTAACCAGTATTACTGTTGATGAAGCTTACAGTCTCCACTTACAATGTGCTATCTCGCATTGGAGCTGCTCTTTATGGTCACCATCCATCATAAGCTTCTATAGTGTGCTTACAGGTCATGAACTTCATTCTTTTTTTCTTTCTTTTTCTCTCTCTCTCTGTCTCTCTCTCTCTCTCTCTCTCTCTCTCTCTCTCTCTCTCTCTGTGTGTGTGTGTGTGCGTGTGCACCTGTGAATGTGTTTTCTGCAATGCAGCAAATGATGCAGTGTTTGCTCTAATCAGGTGTTAGAGTGGAAAATAGATGTTTTTATTGAAGTATCCTGAATGTGTCGTCATTGTCAATAAGAAGAGGTAATGTGTCTCGTTTTGCAGGTGTGAAAATAATGTTTCACGTGTTGTCTCCAAATCAGTTCACAAGACCTTCTGCTTTTCTGTTTTGTTTTGTTCGTGTTTCCATCTTTTCATCCATTTTATTTTCATTCCTTTCATCTCCCTCTCTCTGGGTTTCTTTTCGTCCTTTCTACCATCACACCCTCCATTGTTAGAAAATTAGTGTTTTAAAAATAACCGATCTGAGGATTTTCAGAGTTTAAAGTGTCCAGCATGGGAGGACATGGAATGTATACACTTGAGGGACAGTGTACACTGCCTGGAGTTCGGTTTACCCAGCACGGTGTGTCAATAGCGATGTAATACGTAGTCATCTCAGCAGTGTCCTGAGGTAACTCCGATGTGTCAACCTTGCGCTTTTTTGTCGCTGATGCTAATACTATATGCTTTCATTTGGATTTTTTTCTCATTCACATCACAGTTGGCACATTTTTAAAACATGAGAACTGCCTCACCACAGAGAACGGCCGAGACAGAGGTTAATTCGTTTATCTAATAGCTAACCCATTGCAGCGTGCATTATCACTAACGGGTGAGCACGCAAACAGAACAGAACCCAACTGTCGTAGCCTTCCCGCTATCAATATGCTCGAAACCTGTGGCCTTTATGCCGCACTTCATTACTGGATTCATACCGTACTCAGACCTATTGACTACTGTATCTTAAACCTAGCAAGCACATCTCTCGAATATATGAGCAAATGCGCAAGTAGAGACATTTCATTACATAAGCCAAGGACACCATTTCCTACTTTCGCCCATTTGCTGAATAAAGAAAACAGCGCAAGTGTCCATACCGTTGTGAGCAGTGATCACCCTGTCTTGTCAAAATCTGTTACCCAACAAAATCATACCTCATTCTGCTTCTTAAATGATGTGCAATTTTTTTTATTTCATGTTGGAAGGAACATGGTACTCTAACAAGTCTAGAAGAGTATATGCCTTATCCTGTCTTGTAAATCACGTCCAAAATTTTGTCTCTCGTTTCTTTTTAGAAGAGAATGTTTAGCCCATTCGTACTAACATTTGGAAAGGCAGAGTGACAGACGATAACATACTTTGGCAAGACGTTGAATTTAAAACCATGAGTGTGTCTGTCACCATTCTGAGTGCACTGGGACTAAAGTCCTTGTTCTTTCAATTGTTCAATTTTTTCGCCAAAAATGTATTTTAAAAAGAAGAATAAAAGATTACGTAGCTTGGGGAGGTTGGGACGGGTTGGCTTTATTTGGAGTTCCTCCTCCAACTCTTCCCCTTCCTTATAGCAACAACAGAGTAGGCACGTTTCCTCGGGAGAGACACGTGTGTGTGTGTGTGCGTGTGTGTGTGATTCTGTAGTCCTTAGTCTGGTGCTCCGTGACAAATGTGTGGAAAAAATAATAAATAAACAAAATAAGTCCGTAAAAGGTGAAATTGAATTTCGCATTAAGTGACAATAAAAAATAAAGATTTAAGTAAAATAGGAATACAGTACTACTGAATATCATCTTGAGTTTGAGGTGTGATATCAAAGTGGGAGTTTTAGTTTGTTGGATTGTGTGTGAAGAGCGAATTGCTCCAATTCTTTGGACACTGGGTCTATGTTGCTCCATTCTTTTGTACAGAAGTAACAAAAAAAATATGAGGGAAACATTTGTAAAATATTGTGTCTGTGACTCCTTGTAAAATATTTTCAAATTGTTTATTACAGAGAATCAGTTATTAAATAATGTTCATATTTTTCACTTCATTTCAGTGTGTAGTGATCATTTTTTTGGAAAAATAGGTTCCATGTTCTAAGACATGCATAGTATTATTTGAGTGATTCACATCTATATCACATACATCATTACATACATTTTACTGAAAGTACAGAACTGATGAAACACCAATGTTGTGGAATAGAGAGTGATAAATATTCAGTTCACACTGCAAGTTGTTCAATTGTCTAACTTGGTGCAGGTTAGAATGGCCTAAGCAAAAACAAAACTGGCCAGACATTGTTACAATTTGGACTTCAACTGCCAGCTTTGTCAGATTTTGTGAACTAATATATGGGTCCAAAAAAGGTCCCATGAAAATCTATTCTTTACATGGTGATTATAGTTGATCAAAAGACTTTGCTATAGAAAATGTAGTCCTGCATATCCTAACACAAGGACTATAAACTGAATGGAATAAATTTAGTATGAGAAAAAAAAAAAAAACAACAACAACAATGTAATTCAAAAGGGCTACAATTATTACACGGTCCAAATATTTAAGCTGTGAGTGTATCATGCGTTGTTTAGACTATGACAGTGTTTTCAGGAACTCCAGGATGGATTTGTGCCAAGTCTCCGGGTCATCAAGGTAACAAGCATGACCTGCTCCCTTCATTACCACCACTTTGTGATTGGCCAGGCTACTCAGGTTCCTTAGTGACACTTCCCCTAACTGGCTGTCCTGATCTCCGTAGACAATAAGTGTCGGAACCTTTGAAGAAACAGAATAATTCCTCTTATGCAAGACCATGACAGTTCTATTCTAGAAATACATTTACCTAACACTTTTATGATTGAATACAATTGAGGGTTTAGGGCCTTACTCAGGTACCCAACAGTGGTATCTTGGCAGTAGTGGGGCTTGAACTGGCAACCTTCTGATTACAAGACAATCACCTTAACCACTGAGCCACCACTGTCCCCACTCTACTAAAAATATATTTACTAGAATGAAGTACATTAACTATAAATAAATCTACATGGGCTCGTGTTCTTGATATGCTACCAGTGGAAGCTCAACATATTGTGAAATCTGTTTCATGAATAATGCTGAGTATTACTGGGAACTACCCAACTAAGGTACTACAAAGATGCAATGCCTAAAATTTGCCTATTATTTTAAATTTCAAATTTATGGCATAGCTAATGCATCAACATGATAACCTATATATGCTGCTTGTGCAACAAAAACTAAACGTTGCAGTTTTGTTTTATTTTTGAATTTTAATTACACATTATTGACATAAATTACAAACTGGTTACATAAAAACACAAACTTTGCTCGTCATTAAATAAAACTACTGACACTGCTCCACACAGATTTATGCTACAAATATGAATTCGTTCGCAGTACATATTCATCTCGTTTATATAGTGCTCTGCATCCCTTCATAAACACCCTCGCACAGAAGCAGTTCACTGACCTTCACGGTATTGTACTGCTCCGCCTGGAACTTGTCCGTGCAGATTGGTGCTACGGGAATGTAGGCCTTCACGAGCTGCGTGTGCTGGAAGAGGAACGGCAGCGAGTACATGCCGCTGAGAGAGGGACTAATCACCACTGCGGGCACCATCTTCAAGGCTTCACACACCTGCCTCAAAAACTCACCGGGGGCCAGGTGTCCCACAGGAGCAGGGGCCTCCGCGGCTTTAGACTGACCCAGGCCTTGAGGAATAAAACACTAAGATAACGGTGAATGCTCACTTTTTACTTTCATATATTAAATCTGTCTTGGCGTCATTTTTCCGTTTTCTGCCGCGGGAAATCATAGGAG
The DNA here is from genome assembly GCF_041902795.1 of Electrophorus electricus. Taxonomy (NCBI): domain Eukaryota; kingdom Metazoa; phylum Chordata; class Actinopteri; order Gymnotiformes; family Gymnotidae; genus Electrophorus; species Electrophorus electricus. The sequence goes on from NC_137503.1 coordinate 14,164,982, forward strand.
CTAATGCAATGCCACAGCATTTACCTACCTAGCTATATAGCTAAATGAATAAAAGGCAGGTATTGCCAACTGTCCCAACTTTTTTTGTGCACGCGCTCCTTTAAACATGTTAGTAAAGGTTTGCATGAGCGACATCGCATTCATTTAAAGTTTAAAGATGTGATCAATACGACTGATTAAGATGAACATTAACATACTGATGCCCGAGGACAAACATACTTAAGGAATTGTAAAGTGCAGTCGCTGAAATGTGGTTTTCCCTTCCCCAACTCTCGCCAGAGAGCAGTTTGTAAAAAATCAGATAGGGACGTTAACAGGTACCTTTTAAGAATTGTCACATGATATTTCTAAGTTACAGACCATTAAGCTGGCTCAAAGAAAAGGACGGACAGAAAAACTACCAAGCACTGCTGCTAAGAAACAGTCCGATTTACCTGGTAAATCTACAGCGACCGCACGATAACCCGCTGCAGCTAGAGTCTGCAGAGTCGCGATGTTCAGCCAGTTCTCTGAAGAGAAACGGATCCCATGCAGGAGCAACACGCTCAGCTGCACTTCTCCTGACGAGGGGGTAGCCTGTCGGTAGAAGAGCGGGTTGTGTCCGCATATCTCCACACTCACTGTCCCCTCCGACATTTGAACCGTTGACATCCTGTTAGTATCCTGTGAATTATGTTCAGACTTGATTCGTTATAAAGTGCACGACTTGAGCTCTGAACTGTTAGCTAGCAAACCTAACCTATCTAGTCTGCGTACTATAGAGCAAAGTTCAGGCTAGCCGATTTTGTTCTGAATTTGACAAAAGTAAGCCTCAATTTGAAAACAACAACCAGTTCTTCTGAAAAAGTGATATATCAAAATATCCGAATGCTCTGCAAACCTTGCAAGAATATACAAATTACACTACTAGCGATATACTACGCAAGACGAAAAGAGTTCAAAGCGAGCACTTGGATCCCGGAAGATTTTGCCCAGAAATGCAAGCAGTCAGGACTAGTGGTTTGTAGAAAAACTACACCCTGGAATGTTGTACTGTGAAGATTTGTATTGTAAAGATATGCGTAAACGGTCTATTTTGTTAATATAAGATATAATTTAACAAGTCTAAGCAGGAACGTAAAGAGCATCATGCTGGTAAATTACGCTTCGCCCTCATCGCGGAGTTTTCAAATAAAGTCTAAAAAAAAAAAAAAAAAAAAACTAATTAATTTACGGCGTTAGAGGTTTAAGATTATAACGGAAATCGGTGCCATATATTTATCTTTCTAGTATCCGTAGTCAAGCCCACAAATCAGACGGGGGTTTTCCTTTCTGTTTTCCGTTATATCAGAAGTAGCGCCCAGCGCCATCCAACGCATGTCCCTGTGGTAATCCAAAGAGCATACGCCACTCGCCTCTTCAATCTGCTACTACGCGGAATCAAAGTCTCCAATTCGCGCCCAAGCACCAACCAAAAACGTAGTCTGATCCATAAAAGCATGAGCGTGTTTTTGTTTTTCCTAACTGTGGCGTCCTGGATTGGCGCTTTTCAAGGTAAGGTTACTTGGTGTTCTGTAATTAGCCTGTCTAATGAACTTAAAATTTGTTTACGTGCTGTATTTTTTCTTTTTTTCTCTCTTTTTTTGAAAATATGGTTTACATACATTTTAAACAAGCAGAATATTCTGATAACCTGACATGAACAAAGTGCTACTATTGCATTCAACTGCTTGTGCAGCGTTTTTGGATTTTATTTTTGAAAAATAATCAAGTATGTAGTTACAGTATGACTAGTCTAGAAATGTAGCCTTAATTCAAATCCGCTGAACTTCAAAGCTACTTTTGTGCTTCTTGGATATAGTCAATAAGAAGGTATAATGACCATGAATAAGTCAGTTAGACCGCATTGCCACGTGTGTTGCCTGAGAGGATACATCACGCAATTGTGCCATTGCACAGGACATTTGCAAAAACAATTTGCAGATCCAAAGGTCATGTGTGTTTAAGGCCCCTCTATGATGGTACGCAGCTAGTGCACAGGACATGTTATTTCAAACCAGTCTGGTGCAGGAAATCCCAGTTCTAACACGCAATCAGGCATCCAACACATTTGTATAGTGTTGCACACAGATAAAAACAACATTAACTTGTAGTCGCAGACTTTTAGATTTCCCTTTGTTTAATTATGAAGTCTACAATCGAGGATTTAAGAACAAGATGGCAGCCCTGATACTAAGGTTTTGAAACGTTTAAAGGAAGTGACTTCATTGGTGGTTTTTTGCTGGCATTAACAGCCTTTTTTTACAGCATTGTTTGTAAACAGTGGATTACTAATTCCCAGTATTTTGCTCATACTGGGATATGACATTTGTATTTGGAAAATTGTCCATTTAACCCAGTATTGTCTTAAAGAATAAGTAGCAAATTAAATGTAATACAAATAAAAATTGGCACTCCAGACTGCGGCATTCAGAAGTCATTCTTTTCATTTTACTGGTGATGTGAAATATACAGTCTATAAAGCATACACTACCATTCAAAATTATAGAATCAGTTTGCTCAATAGTATATTATTCCTTGTTACAGATACATATGTAAAGTGATTTTAATGTGACTAATTGTGCAACTTTGTAGGTGTCAGACCATTTTGTGGACTATATTCAAGACTATATCATTCAGGACTCAATATCATGCTGAACACATGTTGATACAGTCCTAAAGGATATACGGTCCTGAAGGATATATAGTACTGAGGATGACTGCAGAGTAACTGAGGGTTCTCTACTGCATTGAGAATGATGTTGTAATAAGATGCATTTCCACAGTCCACAGAGGAAAGTGGTTGTCAAATCTCAAAGTGGATACTTTGAGGAAAAATTACTATACATAGATATCTTCACCATATTATTTAACAGTCACTTTATTGTATTGTCAATTTATTGTTTTTCTGAAATTACTTGACATACTATATGACATGAAAAAAGCATTTTTAGTATCTGGTTTATGTTATTTAGATTTATATTGTATACATTGTTAGTGACTAAAATAATTGTGCTAAATAAAATGTGACTGGTGACTGCAAGCTTTAAATGGTGGTGTGTATTAACAGTATTTCAGAAACAATATACTATGTCACTATTTCTGCTCTATAAATTCATATTACATTAAAATCAATATGGTAATAATGATTTGAATTCTTAACTAATTTATCCATGCTCTCTTGGTGTTTAAGTAAATTGAATTTCATCTGAAACAGTCATTTATATATATTTCCAGAAGTCTAAAAAATGGTTATATCACTTCATAAACTGTTAAAGCTTACAGAACGGCAGGTAGCTGACCTCTGGTTCACTGTTGATGCTCTGTGTATTGACTTTCCTCATGCTTTGTGGAAAGTCTAAATTAGACAAGCCTCAGTGTTTATCTACTGTGTGTGTGTGTGTGTGTGTGTGTGTGTGTGTGTGTGTGCATGCGTGTGTGTTGGTATGTGTGTGTTTTTGAGTGGTTTCCCAGCACACCGCAGTGCACTGAATGATTTCCAGCGTTCAGAGGGGAGAGAGCTGATTCTAAAGCCATGGAACGTTGACCGTGAGATTCTGCACCCCGGAATTACTCTGGAGGAATGTGCCAAAAAATGCAAAGTCAGCCCGGACTGCAGGTTCCACAATCCTACACTCCTCTCCCACCATCCTTAGTCATCTTAAACTTTTTGAACCTATAGTTAATCTTGCATTTATGTCTTGTAGTTAATCTAACATATCAACCAGTGACTACATACAACATACATCTCTACATACAACATACATCATTCTCTCAATGGTAAATGAAATATAATTGATAGTACACTGTGCAGATATTAAATCCAGTCTTAAGTCATATTTTCACCTTTTCAGTAAAGCATACAGTTGTCACATGAAAAGCAAATCCTTCATCCGGTTTATTTTGGTATGAATTTCCAGAGCTTTCAACTATGAGTTCCGTCCTTCTGTAGTCTGTAAACACCTACCCTGTGTGGGCAGTGGTAATGGTGCTGAGGTGAAGAGGAATGTCAACTGTGATCTGTATGAGATGAAAGGTGAGCTCTGGAGGATAGTGGATGGATGCTAGTGACATGTCAAAAGAAGCTGTGTGTCACTAGTGTTTTTCACTGCCCAGTCTATGTAAGGAAGTGCATCATGGGTAAAGGAGAGGACTATCGGGGGGAGGTGTCTAAGACCCAGACCGGGCGAACATGTCAGCAGTGGTGGTCAAAGTTCCCTCATGATCATAGGTAAAAAGAGGCACTAACATTAAAAGCACTAACATTATTATTCATACAGTTGACACACATTATATTTGAGTGAAGTGTCATGGTAGAGACTAAAAGTAGAAAAACTTTATGCTAATGTATATGTATATCAGAAAGGCTGTGAATAATAAGTGGGTATATGTCTGGGAACAGATGGACCCCTTCTCCCACTAATGGCCTGGAGCTGAACTTCTGTCGTAATCCGGATGGGGACCGTATTGGACCCTGGTGCTACACTACAGACCCAGAACGCAGATATGAGAGCTGTAATATCCCCCAGTGCAGAGATGGTACTGTACATGGGTCACTTGAAATGGAGATGGTATTAGCGTAAAATGCATGGAGTGGCCCACTAATACTGAAACTTTAATCTCAGCTGTGCTTCTTTTCTGCTAAATTTAGGCTTATTAATGAATAATTCAATGCATTAAGTGCAATTTAAAAGTGTTGGTTTACATTGTTGTGGTTATATTTTTAGTGAAGTATAATGTTGTGTGTGTGTGTGTGTGTGTGTGTGTGTGTGTGTGTGTGTGTGTGTGTGGTGCATGTGCGTGTGTGTAAGAGGTGTGTATCACCTGTAATGGAGAGGACTATAGGGGTCAGGTTGACCACACAGTAAATGGTCGAGAGTGCCAAAGATGGGACCAGCAGTATCCACATCAGCACATCTATCAGCCAGAAAAGTACATTACACTATTCATCTCACTGCACTCAACACCCAGCACCCTGCATACTGCATAGTACACACTGTACTAAACATCATGTACAATAGGGTTTATTACTACACTATGCTCAACCTGACTCTAGTGTAATATACTATACTACAATATGCTCAACATTGTGAATACTATATACTACATACTGTTTTCCTAACACCCTATGGACTCCATTCTACATACTTATAAATATGTATGAATACTACATACTACAAAGTGTTATAATACTGTATTTTTTCATATGCATACTGTACTAGCTATTCCTGTGATTTTTAAGTGTACCTTTACCTACAAACGAACATTATACCTAAACTATACTCCATTTTGCTTTTGCTGTTTGATCTGTCATAATTTCTCACCAGAAGTCTTCTTCAGCATCCAAATGCATTCACTATATTTGATTTAAATTAGCAGGCACCTGAGCATACGATCCTGATCATGTTTGGTGTGCAGGTACCCTGACAAAAGTCTGGATGATAATTACTGCCGGAACCCAGACGCCTCCCCTGTACCCTGGTGTTACACCACCGACCCAACAGTGGAGAGAGAGAGCTGCAACATCCGCAAGTGCTGTGAGTCTTTCTTTCTCTGACCTGACCAGAGCTTGATTCAAACCGCTGACCTGACATGTCCACTAAATAGCAGTGGAGTGATTACCCCCCCTTTGGCTGACATTTATAAAGCACTGAGCAGCAGATTTTCCTCATCCCATGCTTAATATTCATATGTCCCCTCCCTTCTTTGAAGATATTATCATTCTAAAAGTGCACAAGGCATTTTCAGTAAACATGAACACAATAAGAAAGAAATGAGAAAAAAAAGTCAGTTATCATGCCTGATAATCACATAAATCTAACATGCAAATATAAAAATACCTCTGCACAAATTTACAATAATTATTGTAGTGATGAGGTCGTGGCAAGTTCATGGCAAGTTCATGTGCTCTTTCAATACATACATAAGACAGAAAGGTTGCAGTGTTGGCTCTTAACTTTTACTGATCCAGATAGCAGAAAGTATGACTTGCAAAGAAGGTTGCAATAGTAATACATTTCCAGTGAAGTTTTTATTTTTCTATATTATTTTCAGTTTCACATATAAATTCAACTTGTTTTAAAGGAGTTGGCTATTTCATGAGTTCTTTTTAAATTTTATTTTAATCATTTTAGTTTCAGGTTTAATTTTGGTGGTTACTCTACTGTGTCCAATCTTGTAGTCAGTGATGTGCATGAAAATTTTGATGGGCCTAAAGATTCTTTTCTCATCACAGCCTGAATGTGATATTGTTTATGCCTAATGCTAATTCACCAGAAAAACTAAAAATATTCCACACAGTATTATACTTTTTACAGTTTGTGTTGATTGCAGTATTAGTTATCTTTGACTCTTGACCCAATATACATGTTTGTTTGTTTTTTAGTTTTCCATTATATTTTCTTCTTTAATAGTTTTTAGTTTACTGTTATTTGGTATTTTGTTATTTGGTATTATTTAGTAGGTATTTGGTATTTTGGTGGTATTTTTCATTTAAGAACTCAGTCAGGAGGTTCTTATTTCACCTAGACCTCCATATGCATGCCAGTGTAGTCACTGTTTGTTTTATCATGGGTTCACATTCTCATGTAAGTAAGGACTCTCTCTCTCTTTCTCTCTCTCTCTCTCTCTCTCTCTCTCTCTCTCTGTCCTTGTCACTCTCTCTCTCACTCTTGTTCACTCTGATCGTTGCGTCGTCTTCTCCTGTAATGACTTGTTCACTGACCTTAGTGTTTTGACCTGTGTCTGTCTGCAGTTGGCTACCATTTGCATCTCCCCTCTCAATTCTTTCCCTCCTGCAGCCGAGGTCCCGAAGCGTCGCAGCCGATCCAGCTACACCACCAACTGCTTTCGGGGCCGCGGAGAGGACTACCGGGGCAAAGTGAACGAGACCACCTCAGGCATCCCCTGCCAACGCTGGGATGCTCAGAGCCCCCATGGGCACCCGTTCTATCCCCACACCTATGAGTGCAAGTGAGCGCTGGGCTAAGGGTGTAGCTGGCTTAGCTGGTGTCAGAGTTCAGTTTAGAGCCTTGATGATGGCCTTAACTGTGTAAGGAAAACTTTATAATTAGAAAAAAAAAAAAAGCACATAAAATGTAAGGGCTACGTACTCTATCTTAGACTAAGTTTCAACCTTCAAGTGCAAAAAACAAACTAATTTGTGCAAAACCTCGGGAGTGGTGAAGTTCATGGCAGCCTCCTCAGTTAAGAGCTTTAATTGGCTGCCCCTAATGCTGTTCTTGTCTCAGAGGACTGGAGGAGAACTACTGCCGTAATCCAGATGGGTCAGAGGCACCGTGGTGCTTCACGTCAGTGCCTGAGATGAGGACAGCTCTCTGCCTACAGATCAAGCGCTGCGCGGATGACGTCGAGGCTGAGGGTATTGTATCAGTTTACTGCCCCCTGGTGGCTGAGAGTGGTGTTTAACGACTTGTGTTTTCAAGAAATACTGTGTTGTGTTCTTTTTTTAAGACTGTTATAATGAAAATGGCAAGAACTACCGTGGTGTTGTCCGCAAAACACGAAAGGGCATCCTTTGTCAGAGGTGGAGCGTAAACACACCACATAAAACAAAGTAAGACAAGCAACATGATTCAGGACAGTGAAGGTTGTCCTGTTACTCTTAAATATGAAGACGTGTCTTTGGTACTGTGGCATGAGCGGTATATACAATGTCTCAGGATAAGGCTTTAGTGGTATCTAGCAAACCAGTCACACAACATCAACTTAGGAAGAGGAAACTTCAGGGTCTTTCACATCCTTATAGCTGGGTTTTATGCAAAATGGTGACTTCTCAGAAAGAGGTCTTGTTTATGTCTGGGTTTAATTTCAAATTAGATTCAGGCAGTTGGAGGGAAAACATAAAAAAATACAAATTGATCAGGAGCATGCCAAGGTGAAAGCCAGCATATAAATCATCAACATATAGCTCCTAATGATCTGAATTTGCTACAGTAGATGTATTCAGGTGTGACATTTACCTGGGTGTCCTAATCTATACATTCCAAGAGAAAGAATTTGAAATGGTAGGAATTTTGGGGAGCAATCCTATTTATATTACAGTGTTTGATGTGAAGGAAGTTTGTAGCTTGGTATTTAGCAAGCAACACATTTACCATAAACATGACAGTGATCGCTGATCAAAGGTCGCATGAGGGAGAATGAAATGTGCACCACCCCTTTCTTTGGTGGAGTGGGTGCCTGTGAGGTAGGCTGACCGGGTAACTTCAAACTACCAGGCAGTGGACACACAGCAATGGCACTGTTTTTTTGTTGTTGTTTCCTGTTGTTTTTGGAGAAGGTTAGGATTTGAACACACTTAAGTAATTTTTACTTTAGCAAATAAAATGGTTCCAGAGATGTAGTGAAGCCGGATGCCCTCCCTTGATACTAATCTTAAGAGAAAGGGACTTATTGCAGAAGCTCATCAAAGAGAGAATCATATTTATTTTAATGTTGTGCGTAATGTCACACAGCTGAAAACACGCTCTCACATTTGGACTAAAGTTTTGCTCTCCTTTAAACCGACTGCTGTGTGGTTTCTTGGCACACTGCATTTTGAGTCAGACGGACTGTCACTTTCCCCCGTGGACATTCATAGGATCAACCCAAAGACACACCCAGAAGCCAACCTGACAGAGAACTACTGCAGGAACCCGGATGCAGACCTGCACGGACCCTGGTGCTACACCACCGACCCCAAGACCGAGTTTGATTACTGCGCCATCAAGCAGTGTGGTAAAGAGGCTGACATTCTTTTTTGTTTCTGCTCTCCTATATTCTCATGGACCCATTCATGTTTGCTCATGTGGTCACAGGACTTTTAGGATGTTATACTTTGTAACACTTCACCTACACTTGTTAGACTTAATCTAGACAGACACATAGTATTAGATGATCAGTTGTTCTATCGGGTGATTAGAAGGAATAAGCCTTTAGTAGCAATGTTTTCTAGTGGATAACATTCCAATAAACTAGTTATCTAGACATAGACCTGTGCTTCAAGCGCCTGTTGTGTTCATCCTTTTTTGTACAGCTGGAAAGAAAGTGCCCATCATGAAGCCACCAGGTAAGTCACTGAAATTCTACTCTTTGTGCAACTTTGCATATTCATACTAAAAAAAAAAAAAAGAGTCAATAGTCACTGTATGCATTTGTGTGATTTTGGGCACACGTGAGCAGAGAGTGTCGTGTTTAATGAGTGTGGGAAGCGTGATGATCGCATGGTGAAGAGCAGGCTGAGGATTGTGGGAGGCACACCCGGAAATTCTCCGTGGACGGTGAGCCTGAGAGACAGGTCAGTCATCTCCCACTTGTTTCCTTCCTCCACCCACCTCTCCCTCTGTCGCTGCTTTCACCAGTTTTCACACATGAGATTATCAAGGCATAAAGCTCCTTGAACTTTCTTTCCATGTATCTCTCTCTGTCCCTCTCTCCGAACAGGAAAGGGAAACACTTCTGTGGTGGATCTCTGGTGAACTCTAAATGGGTGATCAGCACCAAGCAGTGTTTCTCCTCCTGGTACGACTCTATGCACGAAAATTCACGTGACTGCAATCAGAGCAACACATTGTGTTGTGTTGTTTGTTTGTTTTCTATGCTGATTGTGCATGCCTGTATTTGCTGTGTGTGTGTGGGTGTCTTGGTAGTTATGTGGAGCTCACAGGTTATGCTGCTATGATGGGTACTCTGTTCCAGAACCCAAAAGAAGGAGAGCCAGACATCCAGACCATCCCTCTCAACAAAATCGTCTGCGGACCTTCCGAGTCCCACCTAGTGTTGCTACAGCTAGAAACGTAACTCTTCCACTTCCATATCAACAGGTCTTGAACAAGGTCAGAAGAAAGGTTATTACATGCCTCTTTCTGTTCTCACAGCCCTGCCCAGATAAATGAGCGTGTGTCACAGATATGTCTTCCTCCTGAACGCTACATAGTTCCAGAAGGAACTGTCTGCGAGATCGCTGGTTGGGGGGAAACCAAAGGTTTGTGGCTCATGCAGAATTGCAAGGGCTTGTCTACGTTTTTTGAGTATTACTCAGCTTCATTCTGTTTTGTGCTTCCCTTTGGACTACCTGTTTGTATCTCTCTCTCTCTCTCTATCTCTCTCTCTCTCTCTCTCTCTCTCTCTCTCTCTCTCTCTCTCCCCTCTGTGCCTGTCTCCTTCAGGAACAGGGGATGAGTCAGTGTTAAATGTGGCTCAGATGCAAGTCCAGAGCAACAGCGAGTGTAACAATTACTTCAAAGGTCGTGTGAGGGAGAATGAAATGTGCACCACCCCTTTCTTTGGTGGAGTGGGTGCCTGTGAGGTAGGCTGACCGGGTAACTTCAAACTACCAGGCAGTGGACACACAGCAATGGCACTGTTTTTTTGTTGTTGTTTCCTGTTGTTTTTGGAAAAGGTTAGGATTTGAACACACTTAAGAAATTTTTACTTTAGCAAATAAAATGGTTCCAGAGATGTAGTGAAGCCGGATGCCCTCCCTTTCTTCCTTTATGTTTGGAACACTCAGTCAGACTCACTCAACTCAATTCTCCAGCGAGTCCCTGTGCTATAGATTTTGAATATGTGATCTTTTAGACTTTACTACATAATACCAACTTTCCTGACTATTGGTCATTACTTCTATTCTATACTATTCTTCTATAATATTCTAAGATAAGCCCTCTGTTTTAGACATAATTAATTTAACTAGAGTTCAACTGAACACTCCAAGCAAACTTTTAATTCATACATTAAAGCTGGCTGCAGTTTCATTAGAGATAGTAAAGGTGCTGTTGAGTGAGACATGAGTAATAAATAACTTTACGAGTTTGAACCCTTGTTTCTTTATTATGACTCTCATTTTTACTGAAGATAGCATTTAGTTCCCTATTCCAAAATGAGTTCATCACATGACCACTGATTCAGTAGCTCATCATTTTCATCTACAGAGTGGTGGAGAATCTGGGCTAAATCTGTCCAAATTGCTTTCACTATTGGGATCACACCACAGAGTGTGGAGTTTGCATGGAATGTCCTTTTTTAAAATGGTAGTGTGAGATGTACCAACTCTGGTAATGAAGACTATAACCCGCTCTTAGGCAAGTCAGTTTGAATTTACTGTGTAGAAACTTGCATCATTAATTTCCCCCAAATCTGTGACAAGAGGGCTTTTTTGCAGTTCTGCATTTTCAAAATCTGCAACCGAAGATTGTGAAATGAGTAAGTGATGCATTTGATACAGCGGTACTCTCCATCTCTCTGCCCGTCTGTCTCTTTCTCTCTACCAGAGAGACTATGGAGGTCCCCTGGCATGTCAGAACAGTGACTGCTGGGTCCTAGAGGGTGTGATCATCCCAATGCGTCGCTGTGGCCACCCCGGCCAGCCCAACATCTTCATCCGCGTCTCCATGTATGTTGACTGGATCAAGAAGGTCATGGAGATGGCGTAGCAGGTGGCAGGCCCTTGGCCCACATCACAGTCTACTGCTACTTGGATATACGCACCCAGAAGCAGCAGCAATGGGACCAGAGCAAAGTACCACAACTCTTAAGTCGAAGTCCAGAGACCTTGACTGTAAATTGTTGCAAGGAAAAATATCTGTATTCCGTTTTTTTGAAGTCTCACAGTACATGTTTATAAATTTACTTAACTGAAAGTAAATGCAATGTAATTTTTAACAAGTTAAAGCTTATTTATCTTTCACTATAGTTTTTTTTTCTTTTACACTGAGCCCTGAAAGTCTAGGGGACATTTAATATGGAGCTTGTAGGCCACTTTAGTTCTGCTGACTGTTACACTACCTTCATCCTGTGGCACCATTTGCTGCTGTAGCTGCAAAAGTCTTAAGTGAATGAGAGTCACTTTTTACCACCTCATATTTTTGCAACAACGGCCGATATAATGTTAGTACTCTGAAATTTCTATGTATACAATGAGCTTTTATTGTTTTAATAATGTCACCTTTTAATAAATCATGGCATGGATGAATGGTTAATATGGTGGACGCTTGGGATCAATGTGTGCTTGTATTAACTAATCACTTATATATTACCTATGCTCATTATAAATGAGCATTTGGGGAAGTGAAAAGGACTTAAGCAGTATTTTCAAGGATTTATCATTTAAGTTAATCCTTTGTACTTTGTACGCTTACTGTTCCCTAACTATCGAGCCATTCCTGCAGTCGTAAGTAAATTATACAGGTTTTCTTGACCACTTTACGAAATCAGTTTGAGTCAATCTACAATCCAAATGAATTATATTAAAATGATAATAAATATTACTCTGAATTCTGTAGCTTGAGCCCAGCAGCCAGAAAATAACGTAGCAATTATCTCAAAACATGTTCTCTAGCTCTTTGTCATACCGGTCACACGCTCCCGTGCCTTTGATGGCAGGCTGTTTGTGTCTTGGGATGGAGAGGTGGGGTGGTAGAGGACAGAAGTGGGACTTTCATACATTCCTGGTCATTCTTCAAGTTGGATATTTGTAAGGACCAGCAGATGAGCATTTTGTAATTTGGCTTAAAATAGCTTTTAAGAGTTCGCTGCAAGTGCTTGAATACTTGGGCGCTGCAGTAAACCAGGCATGCACTTGCACGGTGTTTCAAAGATTCGATCTTTGTGTTTCGTGTGATTTCCCTAGAACCTGTGCAGTTGGCAGCAAAGTTGATGGAACGTGAAACTTTGACTTGCTTGTAAAAGGTGGTGGAAGGGCGGGTAGGCTATTGTAACTTGCTCGTTTCTATGAAAGTGACTCATTAGTAATGGTCTTGTTTTGTCAAAGCACTAAACGGTCAAAAATTACTCAGTAACATACCTTTTCACTACTTGTTTAGTTGCTGCTTGACATGAACCAGAGCATGTATTCCAGTGGAAATAATTATTTTTTAAATTTAGTTAAATAATGGACAGAGCAGCACAACCATTATGATCGGAGACAGGTTGAAGATGCTTTATCAGAACACTACTTTTTATCATAAAGTGTAAAATTTTCAGTGGAAATTTGAAATGGGAGGCGTTTCTATACAGCACAGGGCGTTACAGTCAAGAGTATGTTTTTTTCTGACGTATGGCAGGGGCATAATAAGAAAAGTCATCAGTCTAAGGAAATGTCACAAGCAATTACAGAGACTTCATGGAGTATAAGGACAAGCGACACCCTTCTATCTGTGGATAACATCTAGTGGTAAATGAAGACATCTCATGTAATTCAAGACCATGGGCTATTTGTCGTGTTTATACGTAGAAAAGGAGGAGAGCGATAAGATAAAATATAGTGTATGGGGACTTACATTCATAGGCTGCTATTCAAGTAAACGCAAAGCGGTAAAGTAAGCTATGGAAAACGGTGTGATATGGATGAACACTTGCAGACCACTGACTTTTTTACTTTTTGTACAGGGTTATAGGATTTTGTTAGCGTAGAGGAGCGGTGTTGGTCTGCGCCAAAATCACATAGTTTATGTGCTTTGATTACTTTAAAACCCAACCAAGAAAAAGAATTAAAGCTACTTTTGAACCGTTGCATTGGGCTTGCTTCGGCATTCATTTTTCGTAGGCTCAACTAAAATTAGCAAGGACAAATATAAAGGCGTCTGGGCATTTGTTGTTTTTTATGGAACAATTTGAGCAGCCTGAGTGAATTTAAGAATACGACATTTACTGTGAGGTTGGTATGCATGGAAGTATCTTTTTAAGACATATGACAGTATGGTTGCGGTCTATATTATGACAGTATAGTCTCTGTGTTTTTATGAATCAACTGATTGGCAAGGTTCTAATCTAAACCGAAAGATAATAGCATTGGAAGGAATGGCAATACCCTATTAATCACAAGATTATTTATCTTCTGTTTTAAGAGCAGTTAGTGAGCGGTGCAGCTATTTTCTTATTTCATCTAGTCCGACGTTGTTGTCTTTACGTCTTCAATACTGTTTTGTTGCTCCATGTTACTAAGGTAATGTTTTCATCGCTACCGCAATACATGTGCTTGCTTTGCGCTGCAGCTCGCGACCACCAGCTACATTTTTCAGTAGGTCTGAAAGAATGCGGAGAATGTGGATTGTACTAATTACCAGCCATATGTAGAGAAAAAAGCCTACATTTTTGATGGAACATTGAAAACATAGCTACTTATTTATGAACTCCATTTTTATTATCAAAACCCGATAATGTTCAGGAACACAATTGTTTGCTTTTTTATTACAAACGTGTACATTGTATTTTGTGTGTATTTAACGTTTAATTTGTATTTTGTGTTCATAGGCGTATGTATTTTGTATTCAGGAGGGATATACTTTTTGCATTCAAGTTTGCATTCATTCATGGTTCATTCATCCAACCTAATGATCGCATTCGTTATCCCTGAAGACTCCCCCCAAACCTCCGGCAGGACTGTGTGTGAGGTCCATGCTTCTGTGAGGTGAGCAGCTCTGGGCAGGATGGAAGAGGAGCTGAGTGGAGCAGAAGGAGAGCCAGCTGTGGCGGTGGCAGCCGAGGCTCTACCAGCACCCCGGCGAGGCAGGGGTCGACCTCGCAAACAACCGCAGGTGCTGACAAACTCCGCGTCATGACCCTTGGGCTGCTGTGACTCCGAACTGCTGTTTGCGGAACTGCAATAAAGAGCATAATGAAATTAACTGCGTCTTTCAGGAGCCTGTCAATCCTGCTGCTCCCAGAAGGCCAAGGGGAAGACCGAGAGGGAGCAAGAACAAGACCAAGCGTGCTATCCCCACAGTAAGGCAGATTTTTAAGTATCTTTAGCACTCCTTGGGTCAATGGAGTGAGCCGTATTTATTTATTTTTTAAAGTCTTTTCTCCCTCTTTACCATTCTTTCTTTGTGTGCTAAAAGGTAGAGCCACAAAGGGTAAGAAGACCTCGTGGCCGGCCAAGAAAATGGGTTAGTATCAGCGGCAGGCACACCCTGACTTTAACAAACACATACTTTTTAAATTATATCACAGAACACATCTGCATACCTCGTTCTCTGTCTGACTAATCCACAGCCTCAAACAATTCAGCAAGAAGAACCACAAGTAAGTGAAATATTCACGACTCTTGCCTATTAACAACTTCAGCTAAAGCAAATACTGGTTCACTTAGCTATGCCCTTCAGCTGATTTGAACTGATTCTACATAAGTTCAATTCCTAGCGCGCTCTCTTATGCTGCAGCGAAACCCAGTTATGACTTGAACCCAGGCAGAAACTCCCCTTTTACTCATAGATATACAGGCAGGGTGTCGAATGAGTCAGTAGTTCTAAGGGAAACTGAACGTGACCGTTATCCTCTGCTCTCAGTTTCCTGTCCCCAACTGTCATAGTTTTCGGTGTCGCAGGCATGTATGCTTCACTCTCACGCATACACAGATGTGTTCACCTTAACAGTTCTCCTTTCTCCTGCCGACAGCTTCAGGGAGAAGAGGCAGAGCTAGAAGAGATCCAGCCCACACAAACACCGCCCTCACCATTGCCAGAGGAGGAGCGTGTCTAAAACTACCTCACTGGTTGGTCTGAGACTCTAATGTGTTTTATAGGCTGATTTAGACAGGTTGGCTTTTTTTTTCTGATTTATCATACGTTTCTTGATAAAAATATATAAGGCTTAGGATCTTGCCCAGTTTGAAATGCATTGATTTCAGTCAAATATCAACAATAACAAAACAAATCAGGGAAACAGGACCTATTCTAAGCATTGTGAAAAGCAATCAGTCTAAGGCTTTGGTTTAATGCATTGAAAAGGGAACATATCTTTTTAAGTCTAACTTAAACCACATACATCTATTTATATACAGGATATACATATCTAATGATAGAATATCTAAAGCCACACTGTGAGAGAGAAAAGTAAATTGGAAGTGGGCATTTCTCTCTACTGTATCAATGTAGGCATATAGATGTTTAAATCAGAGCCTTTAACATTTATCACAACTGACACATTTTTATTTCATAGATCTGACACATCTGATCTGTTCTTAGCACAGAAAACCATCATACAGGGCCGTTTCAGGTCTAAATGAAGCCACATTTATTCATGTCAATTAGTCTGTGTGATTATGATGTTTTGTACTTCACCACTTAATATCTGTAATCATCACTTATATCTGTGCACTTCTTTTTTTTTCCTCATCTGTGAAATATTTAATATTTCTTTACACTGTGAGAGGTCTGTCCATTAGCAATGGAAGCTTGTCCACAGATAACCTTCTTCTGTTCTTCATGGACATGCTGACAAAATAATTTATAGCGTGCAAAGGTTAGCAGTAACATCAGTTAACAGATGACCACCCTTAATTATTATTAACACATTTATACTTATATAGAGCGATATTAAAGGCACATACTAACAGCCATTTGAATTTTAATTTTGCTCAGGACATGCTCTCAGTGATCAAATTTAAACCAAAGACTTGAAAATTGTAGTTTACAGTTTTTGCAGGGCTTCTTTCTCCTATGGTTAGCCCTTGACATGTGTTGCTTTTATGTGCTAATGTCAGTGTTTACAGTGGAGTGAATAGTTGAATATTTAAACTGCAGTGAAAAAAGTTAAAACATGTTTTTACAGTAAAGCATATTGATTAGGGCATTTTCTGCTGCATATCTGTAAAACTTGATACAGAATGTATTAGACTTTGAAATAATTAATTTTAGATATAAAAGTGAATTTGAAACATAATTTTAAACAAAGTTTACTACAACATTTACCACAAAAGTACAGCTTTGGTGGAATTTAAAGATGCAGTAAACAGTGGGATACAGTACCTCAGTACATATACCTCCAGATTGTGTCTTTTCCTCTACCTGGCAAGTCTGTGGAGTATTACTTTGTTTTGTCATTACCTACATTGCTGTGCTTGTCTATAATTGTGCTGATTTGCAGTAAGGCATCTGTATAGGAATTGTCTTCCTGTGCCATTAATTCATTTTAATACTACATAAATTAACAGAATTGAATAATGTTATATGCAAGGAAGAGTACATACAATAAGCAGTGTACACATTGTACATTTGTAAGAATACATTAACAGGAGTAAAATTCTACACTGTATGAAATGTTTCAAAACATTATGCCTCATATCTCAGCTCAGGTTACTATTCACCATAAGAGTTTAAGAACATAAGAGTCCCATTCACTAACGTCAACTCAAATAATTATTTTTCTTTACCTCATTTTTATGTTTCTTCATGTACTAAATAAAGTCACTGTAAAACAAGAAAATGCAGTGTATTGAGTGTATTGATCATCTTCTTTTTTAACTTTAAATTAAAAAGGCACCCAATGCAGTTTTTATAGAATTTTTTATAAAAATAAAAGCACAAATAAATGTCTGTAAACACGCCACTGTTTTTTTTTTTTTTGCTTTATTACTTATTATGTTTAAACACATTAAAACATTTTCTAATTTCCTTGTTGCTGGTATGTGTATGAAAGGGAAAAATGATTATAACTCGTAGTTAACACACACACACACACACTCATCTAGACATGAACTACACTCATTTTTCTCTTTGTCAATGTTTAGCCCTCTGTCATTACAAATTGCAAGTATGAGATCCATTCGGATCCATATTTCTCTTTTCTGTGCTAAAAAAAGTCCTGGAGAACCTCTAAACACTGGCCAACACTCACGTGTGTGCAGAGTAGCTAGCATAGTGGGCAAACTTTGAAATAGTAGGAGCAGGAAGCACACTATAATGGGACAGAACAAAGATGCTATATATTACAAATATATAGAGAAAGACTAATATTTTCCATCCAACAGTCTTGATTTCCACTTCATGCTCTTCCAAGGTCTGTGGGCACTAAACTCCTCACACTCCTCGGCCAAAGCGTTTTTAGTGAGAGGAATTTGCTCCATGAGGTCTGTAATAGTATTCTGTCACTAGGACATTATTTCATGCCCCATCATGGAAGTCCAGTCTTCCTACACAATACTGGCTCTTTGATTTCACCTCTGCTTCCTCACACTACATTTTAAATGGGGCAGGGAGGTGAATCCGCTTTGAAGTTACTGTGAAATTCTTAACAGTCTGCTGGAATGGTCTCACTTTGATATTGCTGACGCAGATTTGCAGTGAAGGCAGAAGCTTTTTGAGGAACTAGAGTTCCACGGCACATTTCCAGTGTCAGTGAGTGGGGTTTTTTGGCAAAACTTGTTGGTGCTGTCTCCCATTGTCATCATTTTGGTCTTTTCTTTGATATAAGTACTATAGTAAAAAGAATATCCTTTAAAAAAATGAAGGGATCGTGCAGTAACCCTTGCTAGAGGTGTGGGACTCTAGATGCAGATATTTAAGAATGGAAAAAAAGGCTGACAACCACTTCTACTCTTGCACTCCTGAAAAAAGAATGTCATGAAAGTATGACGTACATGCCAGGTTGAAACGTGACTTGGTAAAGGTTCAACATAACAACCAAGAAAACTATCCCATTACAAAAAAGTGGAAATGTCTGTAAGTGGAGATTTTTCCTTTAAGAGTGTGTGATGCAACTATTTTCTTTTAATGTTCACTAAAATCTTCTCACAAAATAGCCTGGGAATCTAGAAATGCACAATGTTAGGACCCATGAAACAAGAAACAAGAAACAAATGGCTTTTTTGTGTAGGTGCGTGTTTAGATATCTGTTACAATATTTGATTGGGCTTGATCAAAGAAGGAGAGGGTGAATCAGAAATGAAATCCATATTAAAGGAGCAATAAGTAATTTTTTCAATAATTTGTCTTCAAATGATTAAACAGCCATTATCCCCCATGTCAGGGGGATCAGCTCTGTGGAGCACAGACTGGTTCTTTTTTTTTTGGATTACAAAGCAATCTGATTCTTCATCTCACTTGAGCTGCACTTTCTCCAAAAAAAATAATAATAATAAAATAATCACTTTCAGAAATATTATTTGCTATTTTAAATGGTAAAAATGACTTTGCTCCTTTAAATAGTTATAGAACATCCATATTACATAGATGAGAGGAGTCCTGTTCCTGTTTTCTATAACGAACCCAATTTAATCTTCTGAGTCTCGTGGTCACATTGACAAGAAACAGACACGATCCAAATGTGAATCTTCAAGCTGGCATATTCTCACGTAGAACCTCTGTCACGCATTAATGGCATCAGCAACATCTGTGAAGACCAGTCGACTGGGCCTCTGAGTCATACCCTGCCTCATCGTCAGAGTCTGAGTGAAGAAAAGAGGAGTGATAGAGTGCTACAACCTGGAGGACTTCACTATAGAACACCAAAATATGTTTAGTGGACACGAGCCAAGGAGGTAAAGGTTAGCACTGAATTGGATTGCTGGCATATAAAGAAGCATGAGAAGGAGCTGATCACAACTCTGCAATGGTATGGCGGGTGGAGTGCCTAGTAAATGTGTGATGTGGCCATACAGGAGGAAATGGGATGTTGGACTGTTGCTAGGCTGCAGTGTTTTGTTCTGCATTGTTCTGTGTTTTGAATAGAAATACAGGATATGTTCACACAAAGCATGACAATATCAGATATTTAACTACAAGTAACTGCATGGTTAGGTGTCAAAACATAAAAAGTAATTTTAACATTGACTTTTAAAAAAAACATGAGGAAAGCCCATCGCTGCGGCTAATTCTGTTGCACTTACTTTGGAGTTCGGCCCTGCTGGGCTGCTGTCTCTGCCATGGTCCAAGAGTTCCTGCTCCAGGTCGTCCTGCTCTTCAGCTGGGTCAAAGTTATACATGGGCATGAGCTGATGACGCAGCTTCTCCAGCCTGCATGGAGAAAAACCTGTCTTCGCAATGCTCTTACCACAGTAGTCAAATAACTGGCACTACACATCTTTCAAGGTGAAGCTCTTTCTCACCTTTTCTTTTTCCGTATGTACAGCAGCTGGGAACAGAAATAATGGTTAAGAAGCACATATTGTGCATTATGTATATTGATAGCACAGTACTGGTGGTAAGTAAGGTTAACACTTTACAGTATGGTTCCTTAATAAAGACCTAAAGACTTATTAACTTAGTAATAAATAATCAAATTTTACCATTGTAGTTCTACATTAATTCTTCTTACTACCATAAGCTACTATACTGACTAAACCATAATAATAGAGTATCAAAATTTGAACTACTGTTGTAACTAAATGTTTCTTGGTTCCTTAATTAATACTTCATTTCTAATGTTTATTTACTAAATAAACAACTAAATGTTAGCATAATTCTCTATTAGTTACTCTTCAATAAAATAAACTGCAATGGCAATAAAAGTATAATGATTTTGTAGTCTACATCACCACAGCTAAGAACTATTGTGGTTATTACATGTTTAAGGGTTCAATAACTAATTCTTAATTACTTAACTAAGAAATAAGTAATTCAGTGTTATCATACTAGTTCATAAGAAACATGGGACAGTGGGAATGTTACTTAAAGTCCTTCAAAGTTCTTGTTTATATTTATAGAGCCTTCTTAACAAAAACTGAGAAGTTACTGCAAAAAGGGGTTGAAATTTACAGTAAATGTGTACATAATTAAAACTGAACACTACTTTCATAAGGATTACAGCAGGATCATTTAGTGCAGACCAGTACTTGCTGTATTTCTAAATCATGCTCATATAGTTGTAGGTTTGTTTTTTTTTGTGACTAAAATAAATAGTGTGCTCTTCAGCAGAACAGTAGTCTTCCTGTTATTAATGCTATTTAGTAATAATGTATACATAATACTCCAATATCCTTAATTAAGTCTGTAACTATTAGCTCTTAAATATTAGCACTCTTAAGTACTAGGAGTTACTAGGATGCTGATTTTTCACTTTACTTGTGAAATAATTTATAAATATCATCTATTGATTGCTGATTACTTAGCTAATAAGATTTTTGGAAATAATTAAGGACACTTTAAATTATTCCACAATGATTCACTAATACAAAGGTTCCAGTGTTTCAGAACATAGTAAGAAAGCATGGTGATGGTGGGCTACATATCATAAATGTTGTTGATAGTTGTGGTACAGTATCTGTTGGTACAGTACCAGATAGTTGCAGAGATCCCTAAGACACTAAGGAATTAAATATGTAACTTATAAATGCATTCATTTTGCCAGTTATAGAAGAGAACACAATTTAAGGTATAAAACTGAAGGATGATGATTCATCTGTCTGTCTTTATCTCCCAGACAAACAGATTGTACTCACCATGAAGACAGCTAATCCAATGACAGTAATTATGCCAAAAGGCACCAGGACAGTGCCCACCCCAGTCCCCTCTGTCCACTGCACAGGAAGCTGTGTGGAGTTGAAGCTGGTTCCATTGACTGACTCAGACACGGGCTGGAGAGTTGCTCTGGACTCAATGCCATCCTGCTCTCTCCTGCTCTCCACTGAGGAGCTGGTGGTGACAGGGATGCAAGCGGATGCTGGGAGAGTGGGGACAAGGGTAGGAACTGGGACTGGGGTGGGCACTGAGGCTGGACTCCAGAAACCAGGCTTCAGGGTTGTGAGAGCCATGGCTTGGGTTTGGGGGGAGTGGTGGATGGTGGAAACGACTTTCAGGCTTTAACCTGGGCTTCGCCAGATGGAGCACACTTGTGTTAGAAATCAGAAGCACGTCTTTTCTGAAATCCTGACAAAGAGAGGTCAGTAGAGCCTTTATGTGGCAAAAATCCATTATGCTTTCACTCATTGTTAAGTTTAACTAGGACCAACTAAGAAAGCTTAGGAAAGTCTTGTTTCTATAGGAAAATGAAAACCACAGACTTTTACTCTAGACTTAAAAACAAAAATGGAATAAACTGAAGCAATCAATAAGAATACATTACATAAAAAATCACAATGACTAATGCTTTCAATTGTATCACATCCTTTACCAGCCTGAATGGTCTATTTATGTGTGAAAAGAAAAAGATGATACCTATTTCTGATAGTAGGTATAGGTAAGTCTGCAGAGTGTGAGTGTGTGTGTGTGTGTGTGTGTGTGTGTGTGTGTGTGTGTGTGTGTGTGTGTGTGTGTGTGTGTGTGTGTGTGTGTGTGTGTGTGTGTGTGTGTGTGTGTGTGGAGCAGTGGGGATGAAACATTCTAAAAACATTTTGTGGATAAGGATGCTTGAGTGTGTGTAAGCGTTCTGGCAAGGCCTGAGCTTCCTTCCACATCACAGCCGTTAGGATGTGTGTGTGGACGCGGGGGTTGGATGCTGGGGCAGGAAAGAGGTTTTAACGCTTAAAATAGAGAACTGAAGATGCTGTAGACAGAAGTCTGGGTTTGGTGTGTGAATGATGGGTAGAACGTCTCTAACCGCAAGCTGTCTCCAGCTTTCCATTCACATGTTCTGCTAAATTTCACCCTGTGTACTCTTATCAAAGGTACCTGCTTTTATTTTCCACATGCTGGTGTGTGGCCTTTTCGAAGCAAAAGCATAACTAGGGACCAAGCCATGAAATTTTACAATGGTTATGCTGACTTGTATTCAAATCATAATTTTTCAGAGGTGAAACAAGACGTGAGTTAGAAGTGTGTGTGTGTAACAGAAAGGGAAAAAGCAAGATAAAGAGAGTACTTTGTACTTTGCAATATCCTTACAATACCATATAACCATTGTATTTTTCGTTATGCTTAAAGCTCTGGTTGTAGTTGGCTTTATATCTAAAACCATATAAATAAAATTACACTTATAGCCAGGATGATAGCTAGGGTTAGACATTTGGAATCACACTACTACTTTATAGAATATACTCTTTATTTTACTAGAATCAACTACCCTGTACCTACATGTACTGGGCACTATATTAGGTACACCTCTCTTATAGGTGCATGTAAACAGAGTAGTCCATCTGCTGTTAAGCATAGCTCATCAGCCACCCTCTACCCCCTTCATTAGTGGTCAGTTCTGACCAGCGGACCACTGCTGACTACATATTATTTGGACCATTCTCAACAAAGCATTAGAACTGACAATGTAGAGGCATGGCTGTGAGTGTAGAACTGGTACATGTTTATCAGATGCAGCTATGTGGCTAGGGTTTTGAAATGTATCAGTATCACTGCTGGATAGGTTTGAAAGGTAGAACAAAGAACTGCAAATATTATGAACATATATTAGATATCTGGGGGGGGGGAGCTCTACTATGAACATATATATAGATACAATAAAAATACAATATAAGGTACTTGAATTGCTTGAATTGTAAGTTGGCAGACTGCAAAAAGATGTTCAATAAAGTGACATAATTTAGTTAATAATAACAGTGACTGCCTAGTATGTAGTTTACAATACTTACAGAAAAAACACAGATGCTCCTATAGCGCATAGTGAGAGGAAAGCACAGGGAGGGGCAGTACTACTCAGTACTCAGCCCAGCAACAGGAGCTTTGTGGCCCGGCCGTGAAGTGACTTGTTAAAAAGTCTGACGGCAGTGGCTAGGAATGACCTCACATGCTGCTCCTTAGCACAGCATGCCTTATTTCAGTCTGCTGCTCAATGACCTCTGCTTCATCCCAGTGGTCCACTGCATCACGAGAGTTATCCACCACCCAAACTTATTCAGCCAGCTGAGGCCCTGTGGTCAGAAACAGACCACTTATGTATGGTTAGAGAATGGCTACTACAAATGGCGCAACAGATGAGCTATAGGCTCTAATTGTACACCTACAAATGTTTTTAATGAAATGCTTGGACGTTAATGTGGAAATGTATGTTATTTGGTACATTGCTTTGTTTAGTGCTTGCATGTGTGTTTGTGTGCGTGTGTGGGTGTGTGTGTGTTCGCTCACTCACCTCTCTCTGCCGTTAATTGTGCCTTGTCCCCCTCCCCAAGACAGCTGGGCAGCCGTGGGTGTTGTGGTAGGATGTGGGTTGGTGGGGAGGAGATGGGCTGAGAGCGATGAATGGCAGCGGCGCCAGCGTGGTACTCTACCCAGGAACAACAGTACGCAGAAACAGGGCCCATGAAGGGAAGGAGCGTTTCGTAAGACAGCGCAGGGCTGCGGGCATCCAGCCTGTGTGTTTGCCTCTCTCGCACACGGTCTCGCTTTCTCTCATGCACAGTACTTCCTTTCCCTTATCTCTCTCTCTTCTGTTTCTCCCTCTCGGCTTCAGCAAAGACATCTGGACTATAACTACTAGCAGGATATAGTGTACAAATCAAGGGAACTCAGAGTTAAATGTTTTCCAGAGATAAACCAGAAAGAGCCAGTTTTCCAAAAGTTCCTTTATGAAAACGCACCAATTTCATATGGATAGAGGAATCAAAGTAACACCACAGAGGTAATTTTAACTCTGTAAGAGATAACTCGTCAATATATTGCACAAAATGTGGAGAGACATTGGAAGACCCCTCTCTTATGGACATATGAGAAAGACTCTAATCTTTGTTCTTATCTGTTTCTAAAGGAGCTTCTCACTCCTGGTTAACCCCAAGTTCCCAACTTTGATAGATTCTAGTTTAGACCTGCAATTCCCCATGATAGCAGCAAAATTTGACTTCTGATTAGAACTGACACAGACAAATTGCACATGGATTTTCTTGGTGGTGTGTGGTTCTTGGCTCATTGTCTAGACCACCTTTGCTTTCACAGGACCAACAGGAACTCCACTGCAAGTTTAACCACTGTTGTGTGAAACATCAATTTTAACTATCCCACTTGGATAGTTTTTAAATTCTACTAGTTCATGTCAGTAATCTGTGTTGAGTGTTGATATTGGCAGGGTGACATTATTTAGAAGAAAGCTAAAGCACAGACCAAGTTCCTCCCATCTCTCGCTCATTCTACTTGTTATGTGTGGGTGCAAATGAACAGTCTACATGCTTAATGAAGAACATGTGAACCTGCCAGCCAATCACAGCTGCCTGGCCTGCTTCAGCCAATCAGTGATCGCCACATGACAAAGCTAGCCATACATTTAGACCTATTGGTTAAATCATGTACGTTGGTCAGGCTAACATTTTATTATGTACAACCCTAATCTATTGTCCTAAGCCACAGATGGAGATACTCACCTTATTAGAGGAAACAGCACACAGAGGTGAGGATAAAAACATAGGATGTGGAGTGAGACAGATGTCCAAGATGAAGAATAAAGGGTGGGGAATTTCTTCCACCGTTTCTGCTCCTGTGCTCCCCAGATGGGCCTAAAGAGCTCAGCTACAAAGCTGTAAATTTGACCAGCTAACAGCTTTTCCCTGGACAATACTGCCTTCTACAACCTCCCCCCCTTGCGTCCCCTCACAATACCAACTCATGCTTCTCTCTCCCCTTTGCTGTGCAGCACTATTCCTCCCATTCCTTTATTCACCCTGTTATTCTTCAATAGGCAGAGACTGCAAGGATGCTACAAACCTAGACTATGTGTTCCAGAGCTACTAGGCCCTCCTCCTTCTGACTGCTATTGGTTGGCTGCAGTGTGATGGGAGGTTAAGACTGGTTTCAGTAATGTCCATCTCTCCATCAGATAGGGCTGAGCATTCCAAGTATGATTGTATCCGGGTAGCGGGTTCAGAGATATTAACCCTTTATTGTACTGTTCTTGTTTTTTTTTTACTTTTCTTCTTTTACAATGCTTGTTTGCACCATATACATAAGAGCTACCAGATGTTCCAGGACCTTTAGACTAAAGTTAGACATAAGAAAAATTGTGAAAATAGATTATTATAACTCTAAATAATAGAAAAACCCAAGATGTTTAAATATATATTTCCATTTAAAGGAAAATAAAATACAAAGTTTAGATGAAAATTTATTTTCCTCTTTTAAAATTGCCATACATTTGATGCAATGTTTTACTGTGAAGTTGGGACAGATACATTTAATAATGATTTGGAAATCATCCATTAATCCAGCAAGTTGTGTTCTATGTCACTGGCCATGCGGAAGCTTCTAACTTCAATTTTAGCTCATCTTGAATGAGTCTCCTGTCATCATGGCAACAAATTCTGGAGAGAAAATATATAAAATAAATATATATTATACATAACATTTATGTTTTTGGAGTAAAGCAGTAGGAAGGCACTGTTACTATATGTTTCAGAGGTATAGGTGCCAACTTGCAATTTGAAATATCCATATCAAAATTAAAAGTATTAATAGAATGAGAGTGATTACAAGCTGTACAAAATACAAGCACTGTTACATTTGATTTCATTCCAAGACAAGGTTTTTGTACCCTCATAATCAATCGTTCCATCACCATCTTTGTCAGCCTCCTTCATCATCTGCTCAGCCTCTTCCTCATTCAGAGGTTCACCAGCATTCATTAGGACGTACCTGCAAAAACATGCTCATGCTCAAGCTAAGGACATCAAGAGTTAGATATTGTACAGGAGTTAGAAATGATTTAAACAAAGCACCATATCAGATCTATCTGTGGTGTGCAAAAAATGCACAGAACAATGTTTGCATCACATAGTTTTTCTGTTTAAGGTGGATAACGGATGTAGTATATTCTTTTACAAAGCAATAGTAGCCATAGATCTAATGTGAAATTATTTACATGTTTTACTAAGTGAGAAACTTAAGTCAGACTCATTTACTTCAGTGTATTCCAGTCAATGTAGCCCTTAGCCTCCTTATCAAACACCTTAAAAGCGGCTCGTAGTTCAGCATCCTGGTTTTTTGTTCTCTCATGGTAAAGAGCCATAAGACCCAGGAAGCTGTTGCAGTTAAAAGTGCCTTTGCCTGTAAAAGGGAAACATTTCATCAACATACCCAACAATGTCATGAATTACAATATCACTTCATAAAGGCCATTAAAATGACGTACTGTGACATTTATCCAGAGGTGGGAACCCTGTAAATTCACTATACATGTCAGAAAGGGTGTCACAAATTAAGCAAGGGCCCCATCTCTCCTCTTGTCAAAAAGAATGTTTACAACAATATTTACAACTTTGACAAGAGGATGAATCAGACCTATCTTTATGGTCAAGAAAAGCTACATTTGTGTTCCCTCTCACAAAATGTGATGTCAGAAAATAATAGTAACGTTAGGTTGATGTGTTAACTTGTGGTGCACATCTCTCTAGTCTGTCTTGCTAATCTACTGGGCAGTGCCTCTTGGTCTATCTGTGTCTTGCTTGCTTGCCTGCCAGTTCCACTGCAGTGTTCTGTAACTTTTTGCCTGACAAAAGTGACATTGAAATACTGCTATTTATTACATTTGATAAATGTCAATGGGCAAGAGTTTATAAACTGAAACCCTGCAAAAAAGATATCTTTGTGCCGTGTCATGCACGAACATGTATTCGTATGCACAATATTGGTTGCTTATATCTCATTCTTTCCTGTATAGGTCTATTTATTCTTGCCCAACAGATAAGAACAATCAGTTTTAAAGAAGGGATTGCAGTGGGAGCAGTGGGGTGTCAGGTGTGACTGTGTGGCAACAGCAAATGGTTTACATGGCTCATGGGTCAAGTAGGGGGGGCCCTTGACCTGTGTAAGCAGAATTTTGCTTAGGGCCCATCCAAGGGAGTGAGGACGGGCTCGACATTTATCCCTAGACTACGACTTTACGTAGTCTAGTCTCCTAAAAATTAAAACGGTGCGAATATAAACAAACGATGTTGTGAAAAAATAGGAAACTTAGTCATTTCAGTGCATGGCCTGTAGATGGCACTGGGTGCGTTGTTGCGAAGGAAATATTGTGCGAATCTTTGTTCACTAGCACCCTCGTGTGGTGAAATGCTAATTCCCAGCACTTATAACTTTAATCCTCTTACGTGTCCCTGTTTGCTCAACTCCATCTGAACTGCGCTCAAATTAACTGGTATTAACATGTAAGTGGTTGGGGCAGGAGTGGTAGCATAAGCCACAAACATATTAAAAAAGTAAACCATGCCAATTCGGGATTATGGGCTATTTTTTAATGCCCAAAGAAAGCAGCTTTGGGCCTGCTCTTAATTATAAGCCACAGATATATTGATATAAAGAAGCTAAATACATTACTTTTTTGGGATTGTAGTATTCTCAAAGCCCCGAATAAAGCAAATTTAGCCCTGTTATAGACATACTAACTGTACTAAAGACATTAAAGATGTTATTTATCATAATAACATTCCAATAAATTTGGTCCACTATTATTCTTGTTGTTGCTGTTATTAAAGTGTTTTGTGTATGATTTTCAGTGGGGAATCATTTATTACGTGTTATTATTACTGAAGTTTTTTATTCTTACCAATTTTAAAGGTGATGGGCCATAGGAGTTACTTTTAGTACAAAACAGCTTCAGAGCTATAATATTGGTGATTAGTCCATGTTTATGATGATCCCAGCTAATTTGATAGACCTGTTGATTAGCAAAAACAACAAAGACCCTTCACCCCCTGCACCTTAAAACTCACCATCTTTATCTACATCTTTACCCATTTGGCTCAGTTCTCTTTTGGTTGGGTTGATTCCCATCAAACTCATCAGCCTCTCCAACTCCTGAGTCTTCACATCTCCATTCCCTTCTTCGTCAAACATCTCAAACACACCTTTATACTCCGTGATCTGCTCAGGGGTGAGTTTGCTTGCCTCAGAAGGAAACAATATACTGTAAATCTACATGGCTGACAGATCAGTGGCATCTTAATTGTACACAAGTCTGAGCAGGAACATAATGGTAATGCACGAAATAATTTACTTGTAACATTATGGAACATTATGCAGAGGATGTTTGCAGACATCCTCAAGTCAGAAGTAATACTTTTTAAAATGATATTTCAAATGTAATTTAAGACATTTGCACTGAGGATATACAAAAAATAAAATAATTCTGAATACGTCTTTAATAAATATTATATTGTAATCATTGTCATTGAGGATCAGGTACTTTCAGGCTAATGTTGAAGGCTCATCACACTGAATAAATCAAGTGGGCAAGAAACTTACACAAAATCTGACAGAAAAAAACATAGCTAGACACATTATGTAGAATTTGTTCAAAAACGACATTACGAAATGGATAGCAATTAATACAGATAGAAGCCAAATAAATTAGCGTTAACCAACTTTTTTTTTTTTTAGCTTAGCCACGTTATCTCTACTGTATACCCGATCTTTTTATACTAGCTTGCTAGTGATAGCATAGATAGCTAAGATAGTTCAATAGCAAGCTAGCCAGGTTATGTGACGTCATTGTTACGTAATGTTACGTAATGTTCAAACGTAGCTAACTAACTAGATAAAGATAAAGCTAACGAGCCTGTTTCTGGCATTATTTCAAGCCATATTTGCAAAATAGCTAGTTACATAATTATAACTTAAGTGAAACATGTTGAGATTAATAGCGCCAGATGAAACAGCCGGACACCGCTTGCTAGACACCTGTTCTGGGTTTAGGTAACATCTAGCTAGCTAGAGAGTGGCGGACTAAATTCGCCTCAATTGTGCGAAAATGTTGCCGCTGAAAATATATCAAGGTTTTAAACAGAAATGTCAGATTTCCAAGGTATAATCTGTGATATGCCTTGGAAATAAACTGCTACATCAGTTGATTGAGTGAATTTCTAATCTGGTGATTAAAAGCTTGAAAAATGATCATGATTTATCCGCTGTCTTCTCCGGGAGGAGGGAAACGAGAGTCACATTTGCTTGTTATTCAGTTCTATTATCAAAGTTTATATTCTGCTTTTCTTTTCTTTTTAAAGAAACTAAGACGTTGAAGAAATAACTACATATAAGGAAAATATTTTTTTTTTATTCTACAAATTATTTTTTTATGACAAATTGAAAAGTTCACAAGTCATAAAGCTCATAAACGATCTACGAACAGTGCTGGTATGTAGGAATCATTAAAAGCATTGGTTTTAATAAAAGGAACAGTACATAAAATCTAAAGGGAAAAACTTACCATTTTGTCTGGATTCAGTACTGTAAGACTGTTTGTCCTCTGGTCCAGTGATAGAGAGACTCTATGTTGTAAACCATAGGTGACGCTGTTAAATTCTCCCCTTGAGATTTTTACACACACCATTTATGGTATCCAAGTGTTCACTCCCCACTTCAGGGAATATCTGCCCTGATCAACATTAAGTAGTGCACAGTACAGGAATACACAATATTCCAAATTACATTTGATTATACATTTATTGAATATATTACTCATAACTAAGATAATGAAGAGGTCAATATTTAAATGCATTTAATGCAAAGAACTCTCATGAAAGAACTTTAGATTAACTGAGCTCTATCATGACAATAAGGTAGAATAAATCTACATCCCTCTTTGGGATTTCATAACTTTTCAGCTGTGGCAGTTTCAGCAGGTGCTAGAAGCTGCTCGGTCCCAAGTGAATGTCATCTAGGCAACAGACCAAATAAAGAAATATAACCCCATTAGGATTCTATTTCCAGTTCGCATCAACTGTGGCCACCATTAGAGGTTCTAGATTATTCCATCATAATAATTGTTGCCAAATGGTTTTATGCTGAAAAGGGTTTCACAATGCTTACAGTTTATCTGGTGAATAACTAGACAACTAGAGGTTTTGAAAAGATGTTAAGGATCCTGTAATTGTGTCATCTTATACTTTGATTTGAGAAGTTTGTCATTCAGCCATACAATCGCAAGCAAATTAAATAATACTTTATTTGCTGTCTTGTTTCTATTTTCAAATCCTGACAGGTCTTATTTAAATATCCTAACAAATAAACTCCACATGACATCGAAAAAATATTTTCAGAATATGGGGCACAATGAGCAGCATCATACCATATCACTGGACTTACGCTTTTTAACTGTGCCTCCAGACAGAAAGAATCTGGCACCAAAGTGACGGTCTGTTGGCAATTGGTGCAACTGCAGAGAGTGGCCTACCTAGTTAGTTTCCCTCTTGCACCCATCAAAACCGCATTTTTACATTTGTAACACTCAAGCTAAAATCTGATTCTGAATATTGTCCAGTTTATTTTTCATTTTAATAATTTTTATTATACGAGTTAAATTGTGATATCGGTGGCCTGTGCCATTTGTGCGTAAGAACGCTGCTGCAGAGTGGGGTTTCCCAAGGCTGATTGCAGGGTTACCGCGCCCATCTCGTTGTCTGATGGCCGGATGAGAAGTGAACTGGAGAAAAGTGTTCCTTCAAGGAAGACAACGGGAAGTAGCGACTGACGGATTTACACATTGACCAAATTTAGCCACGGACTTAAATGACTATAATTTCATATTGCAGTTAAGATACTTGTTTTACACTATTTGAATACGCCGTTAATACTTGCATCCGGATCTAGTTATTTTAAAACTGGACTCGTTTGTGAAGTGCCGCTCCTCTGACTGAGGCTAGTTAGCAAGCTAGCTCGTCTTGTTCGTTGATGCGTGGATTTGACAGCTACACAAGCGTTTTTTTCGGTCAATGCTATATAAAACAAGGGCAGCTACGACTGAGTACAGGTATGTCAAATACTATGCACGTAAAGTTGGAAACGACGATAAAGTATTTGTCATTCAAGAGCTGCATTTGTCAGTAATAATGACTCGGTTGTTATGTAGTGAACGGGGGGGGGGGTAACATAAGCTAGCCAGCTAACGCTGTGTCGGGGCGCAACCGTCAGCCAGGTAGCTGACCAATTTACATAGAGACAAAACAGGAAAGTAAATGATCGACTATAGTTTGCATAACCATATCCCCAAACAAATACGGCTCTGACTTGTCACACACTTCTTTTTGTAAAAATATCGGGTCAGCTAGCTAGCTAGCTAGTTGTCGCTAGCTGTTTCGAGAAATAGGTGGCAGCGCCTTCTCAAAACTGAAGATTTACGGGCCTTTGCCTTTCGTTGCAGGTCGCAAGTTGTTTTTCATATTAAATTTGTAGTATACGTTACCTAATAATTATAGATGCATAGTTTGTGCTTCGGTTAGAGCATGTCATCTTAAAGATGACCCAACTCCTTGCATCATTTAACTACGTTATTTTGCTCGCGTGTAAAAGATGCATCGATAACTTGGAAGACGGCTAAATTAATCTAGCTGGATAGCTAGTTAGCTAATTAGCCACTCTAGCTGGCCAAGTTAATATATAAAGTAACTAGTTATTTGTGTTTTCACCCAGCATAAACATTGCTTTGCGAATTCATATTTGCGACCTAAACCACAATTTTAGAGCAAGTATCGTTCCCTTGTAGATGAATATTAACGTGAATTGCTTGTGCGTCGCATTTTTATCTCGCGGAAAGGTTAACGTTTGTCTTTCCTTCAATGTAGTAGGTTAGCTAGCTGGTTAGCTGTTTAGCGGTCAAAATCCGCCAGGGTTGAGTGTTAATGTTCCTAACAATTATATGGTTTACTTTAGAAGCCATTACAAGTAATCCGCGTATGAAAATTGTCAGTTTAATTTTAACTGAATTAAGATACCAAACCACCAGTGTCAGGCTAATTGTATCTCCAACTAAGCCAGTTAACAGGACTAGCATTGTTATTAGCTGGAGGAGTGTGTAATCCTCATAAAATCTTGTGATTACCGCTGATTTTAACTGCACAGTAACAAGGTAGAGATGGGTAGCTAGCATAACATATCTAATTAGCTAGGTTAGCTAACTGATTTCGTTGGCAAACCTCGTATTAAGATTTTCTTTCCGGTGAATTGTCCTAAAGCCGCTCTCTGCATGCAGCTAACAGCCCCTCTGAAAGCACTGCTGTAGCTAATTTTTAATATTTAGATTGTATTCCAACGACCTACACCGCTCAAATAGTTGTTGCTCATGACAACGATGTAAAAATGGGCTGGGGCTTCCTTGCTAGCTCTTATCCAAGTGATGCACCAAAAGTAGTGCCGGATGGCCGGTGTATTTTAAGGACGGGAGACTAGATATCCATCAAGCCACAAGTTAACATGGATATGTAAACTTGGTTGTTTAATGATGTTGTGTGGAGATGCCCTTTCCTCACGTCTACGTTCTCCGCATTTACACTTAGTAACCCCACTAATTAATAAATTAAACGAATGAAGAACTCATTGAATGTGGGCCACAAGAAGCGGCTGCGAACAAGATGGCGTTTGTAGCTTTTCCTCGTTGGCTTCCCCCTCCGCAAGATATTAGCATGCCATTGATTTAGCTCACAGGAAAGGCCAAGAGGAGCATTTTGCTTCTTCGACCCTGACATGTTTGTCCGTGTATTTTGCTCAGTGTTAATAGATTTTTTTTTATTTGGTGTTTTCTCTACAGTGTAAAACTGTTTACAGTGGTATTCGTTTGGTTTGTTAGTTGTGAGAAGGCCACATTCGCATTTGTTTTTGCACGGAATATAACAGTTTAATAATTTTATATAGCGTATTTGTTTCTTATAGTCTACAGTAAAATAGCCAAACCGAAATATATATTTGGTCTCAAATTTCATGTTGGGCTTAAACAGTCCTTATATAGACAAAGAAAGTTGCAGCTGAAGTGGGCACATTTTCTTGGTGTTTGATACTGGGGTTAAACAAGTCTTAAACTTGTAACTGTGACTGACTGTTTCTTGTTAATTTTAGTTGATAGTGGATAAGACACTTGATGTGGGATCATATGACCAAAATGCAATCTGGTTCTAGGCTAACTAAATTTGGGTTCCAGTGTTCTCTGATGCTTTCTCAATGCAGTATTTGAGTTGTCCTTGCGATTGCCTGAATTTTGGTTGCTGCACCCCCTTGTTTCAGGATTAAAACAAACAAAATATGGATTGGTCTTGGTCACTTCTTTGCTTTCACCCAGCAGTCTTAATCAGTCAACATATGTAAACATAATTGCATATGGTTATTTAATAATTGCCCACATCTTATGTTATTTGGTACTACAATACTTTAAGGGGAATCAGATAAAGCCAGCCAGTTCAGTTTGTTCCCACTGAGGAACAATTGCAGCGTAAATAATTTGTATGAGTGGATTGTTTAATTGGTATATTATTACAGGTTGAAAAAGTGTTGATAATCTGGAAAAATACCTTGTTGCTAATTTAAGGCTCAAAAAGTGAAGACTTTGGAAGTTAACACCCTTAGCAAAATATGCAAAGAAAACATTAAAACTTGATTTACCAGTTACACCATGCTTATTACATCCTGGCTGTATCAAGGAGGTTTTTGCCAAAAATGTAAAGTTACAAAAACAGTTTATTAAAATAAATGAAGCTCATTAGAAAACACATAAATGGAGAATAATTAAAAGTGAATTAAACAAGGGAAAAAAGTTATTTTAAATAAAATGAACATTTAAAGATGTTTCATTTAGAAGAAACATGATTATTGAAATATATAAAATACAAAAAAATAAATGTTGATGAAAGACAATAAATTAAATATTAAAATAATTAAAAGTGCACTCCAGGGCTGAAAAATTAAGTTAAAAGTGCAGTGCTACAGGATCTAAGGGAACAATGGACAGAAAGACTGGCTAAATATGTTTTATGTAAATTATACTTGCCTGTTTGTTCAAACAATGGCTTGAGCCGACTTTTATACCAGTACCATTATACCTTTTTCTTAAAAAAAAATTCCTAATATATACTATTATACCAACAGCTGCATAATGGTATTTAAAAATCACTTTATATCATGTTGATCACCTGTGGAACAAATGCTTTCTCTTACATTGAATGATTGTAATCTTAAAGTTAGTAATTTGAGAAACATTTTTAGACCACCAGCAAGTTGTAACATACACTTTGCTCTTAGAAAATCATATATTTAGTTGTTTTGTCAAGTTTCTTTAAGTAATGGAGCATTCTTACTGTATGTATAGCTAAACACAACTGCAATGTGGTGTTTTAGTAATATGTCTAGTGGCAAAGCACATGTAAAATAATTAATTTGACATCTAAACCAGAATTAATGCAACCACACATTGGAGCATGGGAAAGTTATACCTTAAAGGTTAGAACAAAGCTGCTGTTAGCATTTAAGGAAATGCCATTACTGTTTAGAAGTCAAATATTTAGAATTAAATGAATTGTCCCATTATCGTTTTCCTCATTACAATAGATAATCTTGCTTGTAGCTAAGTATAATCTGTGTCCATAAAACTGACATTGTAAGTAACACCACCCTGCTTCCCCTCCATGCATGGATATAATAGACTGTTAAATGAACATGGGTACACAGCAGGTTGAACTATGATGTTCTGAATTATAGTGGTTTTGTGCCCTTTTACAGTTAGCAGTATAGAATAAGAAAACATGTATTGAGAATATAGATTTGCACAATCTTGGCCTGTTTAAGAAGGAAAAAATAAAAGTGGAAAACATTTAGTCCACTGTATATATTCTTTTGAGATTTATTCAATATTCACAAGGCTTAATGTGTGTACTGGCACTCCACTGTATTTCAACCCCAGGCTTTATCCTTACTACCCTCTCTGAAGCATTGTCGGATGTGTCCCTGTTATGTCTGTGTGGTCTCCAACATGTGTCATTGGACAGCACTGGAATTTTCCTCTACCATTTGTTTCCAGTATATTTATGACGATACTTAAAATGCTGTCTGTGACACACTTTGTAACATTAGGCATAGCTTTCTGACTTCAGGAAGAATTTGACCAAGGTCCATTAAATGTTTAATTGATTTCTTTACATGGTTTTGTTGATGGGGATAAATAAGGGAAAAATGAGTAATTTCTTTAAAATTGTAGCATGCCACTTCTCTTAAAATAAATTTAGGTTTCTGAGCCAAGTTAAAGCTTAAGTGTCAGTCTGTCTTAGTTTTCTTCATTCACAATTAAGTTCTTTGAATGATAAACATGTAAATTATCCTTTTAAATTTGGAGTCCATTGATTTTGTAGACATGCCTAACTGCATGCATGTGTGCAAGAATTGTCTAGAGGTGCTAAAATGTGTGCTAGAATTGTTTATTGTGTTAGCAGCTGAGTATGCATGTGCCGATACAAACATTTACTTACTATTTATCACAGTTCACGATAATTGTTTCTTACCATATCAAACAAAAACAGTATTAAGAAGAAAAACTTATTTTATTGATTCCTTTTGTATGTTGGTTGTGGTGCAGCAGTTTTCATTAGTTTTCCAAAATCTAGGCTTTTCGGTTACTTGAATGACCTCTTTAGCAATAAAATATGCTATTTCTTGATTGTGGTATGCAATATTTATTTAGTTATTAATATTAACTTAAACTTTACACATGACTAATACTTATTGTTATGTTACATTTAAAGATACTTTCTGGACATAATTATGACATCATTTTATAAATATTTCATTGTTTCACAGGACTACAGTGAAACTGTATATATTTATTGCTGTGGGACTCTGTTTACTTTTTTTTTTGACCGAGTATGAAATCAAGCATATTGAGTGTGAAATATACTAAGTGGTATTATACACATCTGTAGGCTCATACACTAATAGGGTTGCATATCGTTTGCATTTTATTGTTTCTTCTCAATTCTATGTTTTCATTCCAAAATTGTGAAAAAAGGTGTCAAGTATAAAGAATATATTTTTTGTTGTGCAACTGTGATTCATGAATTTTAGCCTTATCCATCATGCCAAATTCCTGTTTGTGCTTTGTAGACTTTACAACTTTAGCTTTTGTTTTTAGTACTTTTTGTCTCATTGTTCCCTCACTGACATGGTGTGCTGTTACTGTCAGGTAACAAGCCTGGGAAATGCATGTTGATATTACTGATCAAGACCAGGATCAGCTGGTTAGTCCAAATATCTCTTGAGCAGGTGTGTACTTTGGATCTAGCGCCTTGGTCATCTACCTGGGGGGAACAAAAGCAACTATCTGTAGATGCAACTTAGTATGACAGTTTTCTTGTCCAAATAACATGCTAACTTTTTTTTTTTCTTTGCCTACCTAAGGGATGGTGACTCGACAAGTCAAGAAAGGCTGTAGCCCTTTTTACTACAAATCCTGTCACTGCTCTGTGACACTCCTCAGTTTCCTCCTCATTTCTAAAGAGAAAGGACTGTTACAGGTTGGCTGTACTGGATATGTTAGCAAGGTACTTGCACTGTCTGTGGAGCTGGCTTAAGCAGAATTTAGGATAGGAGACCGCAGTTGAACACAATACACTGCTGAATTTCATGCTGGTGTCTAAGATGTTTTGCCATGTTGGAGGTTCA
Source organism: Electrophorus electricus (assembly GCF_041902795.1). Taxonomy (NCBI): domain Eukaryota; kingdom Metazoa; phylum Chordata; class Actinopteri; order Gymnotiformes; family Gymnotidae; genus Electrophorus; species Electrophorus electricus. The sequence goes on from NC_137503.1 coordinate 14,201,992, forward strand.
ACCTCCTATACTAATCATGTGCAAGTCCAATTGTTGACACTGCTACCAGAGTAACAACCATAATGAAGGTTGTTGTTAATCTCGGCCCTCCATATTTTTGAAATCTGTGCATGTGTTGCAGTGAAAAGTTTTTGGTTATTATTTGAACAGAAGACTAAATTATTGATGCTTCTTTTCTTTCTTTAATTAGTTAAGAGAGTTTGGGGCACATCACTTGGCTTCATGCCTAATACTGCTCAGCTGTGTTAAATAACTAACACATGACCTACTGTGATCTACTGCTTTTATTTTGTATTAAAGTGGATCAGGCAGTTAATATTGGTGATGGATGTTTTGCCAATCACAGTGTGTTGCTTGGGTCAACCACAAGCCATTAGACTGTTGACTCTATGTGAAGCCTGTACTGTTTTCCAAAATAAATAAATGCAACACTGTTGTGCTAGTAAATGCTGTTGTTCTAGCTCATGTTATGCTGCCTGCCATGCAAAGTTAACACATTTTAATAGAATGGTATCAGTAGAAATACAAGCAAAATATAGGTAAAGGTATCATTGCCGCTATCGGAAAGGGTACTTTTTAATGGTATTTGGCAGCTAGGATGCTCACTGATGCTAGAGTTAAGACAATGTAACTAGAGTTAAGACAATGAAAATAGCAGATGTATTCTATAATGGGTATCTTCGTAAACGAGTTCCTAACTAAAATTATGGTTGCCAAACGGCTGATTTCAGTCATCATAAGCTCATTGGGCTACAGTTTTTTGAGTAGACCTTTGAGAATAATCAGATGAATATTAGTAAATTTTTAGATAACGCTTGATCTGAATTAAAGAAAGCTATTCAGCACAAATTTCCATAATAAAAAAAAAAAGTCAACATGCTGCAGGTCAGTGCCTAGTGAGTGCTCTACATACACAGAATGCGTACCACCAACAAGAAGCCTGTCTCAATTCTTGGATACCTTAAAATGTCTTCTGACCTTCGGACCTTATTTTGTCAATATCAGGAGAGCTTCAAATGCCTACTCAGCCATGGAGGCAATCCCATGCAACGCAGTGCTTGTTTAGAGTTGTCGGACATGAGCAGTGTGATCGGTAGTGCAGCAGGTGGCAAAGTCATTTTCAAATAAGTTATTCTTATTCTATCATATTTGTACAAATAGCTTTTTGATAGCAATGTTAGATTTGTCAATGGCTATTTTACAATTTTCAGTACATTGACGGATTAGCATGTTAACATTAGCCTCAGACTATTTTTAATAGCAAGCTGGCTAATAAAGATTTTAGCTTGCTGAGCTGTAGGTTTCTAAGTCATTCTTTTCAAGTCTTAATAATGAAGTAACTTTGTCTAATTGTTCATTACATGTTTGTCCTGAATAATTTGGTAGAAGGTTCGTTGCTTATTCTCTGCACTCATTGCACGAGTTGTTTGGGACCAGATGAATACTCAAAGCATTTAGACAGACTCCTATAGAGAAGGAAAGGCTGTTCACTGCAGAAAGAATCTTATCGGTAAGTAAGGTGGCTTAAATAGCCATCTTTCTTTCAAGCCAAAACAGCTGAGTTTCTTTCGATACAGCCAATAGATCTGAGTTGTCAGTTCACCAGTTAGATAGCTAGTTATCTTTATGCATAATCACGTCTCCATGGCAGTTAAAATGCTGCCTACTTTGACACCTTGCTTGTTGAGCAGCAAGGCAGTTCACTAGGTATTTTGACAAGGACTGTACATGTCACGCATGTTGTCTGGCTTAATTTTGGCCCCATTTGTACTAAAACTTGTTGATGCTACACAATTCTTTGCTCTTCATTATAGTTCACTGTACTGCTCATTTGGACCATTTGCAAAAATGAACAGTTTCTGTTACGAGGTAGGTGGCTAAAAGGAATTTTTTGGGGGAAAAAACTGCAAAGTATTGCAATATTCTTAGTATCCCAGTAATAAAATGTAATTTAAATAATCATTGAAATAAGTGAGAGTCCAGATAAAATAAACACAAATGTGAAGCAGTCACAGATTCCTGTACTTGGTGCTAGTTTGGTGCAACTATTAAAAACTTAATTGGAAATGAGACAATATCTGAATTTTACCTTTTGGTATTGCTGGTTTGGTTAATCCTGGTGCTGTTATCTTGTTTTATACAATCCAATTATAGCAGCACCTTTTTTCCCATGCAGTTCTGTCCTAATAACACACTTTTCTGCACGGTGCCCTAATATTTGAGGTGCACAGTGTTAAGTAACTTTTTTCAGTCTGCTTAATGCTACCTGTCTTCAGTAAGGAAATGAAATAATAAATATTTCTTAGATAATGTTTTTATTTTGTACTGCTTTAATATTTTTCTTTATATTAATGAATTGTCTTTTTTCTTTAAAAAAAATTGTTAGTCATAAACAGCACAGTATTTGAATTTAAGGAAAAAGATCTTATTGGCAAAGCATGTGTCTGGTAGGCTGGTTGAAATAAGCATGTAAGCATATTGATGACAGTTTAAGAACTGTGTTCTTGCATGCCTCAGATTTTAGTGCAGTAGCATTCTATGAAAATGAAACTTGCTTGAAATTCAGATTCTGCCCTCACTAAAATTGTATTTAAAAAAAAAAAAAAAAAAAAAAGCAGGCATATTGCAAAACAGTATTGCACTAATTACACAATTTTGAGCAAGCAATCCATTTAGTTTTATTACCAGTGTAACCTCAGAAAATCTACCTGCAGTTAAGGTGGATGTTAATTATTCTTATTGTACTTTAGATGCACCAATACTAATATTTCATATTAGTGGTGTGGTGTGATCATTCTGATACTATCCAGCCATATTAAATTCACTTTTGATTTTGTGAGATGACTGTTTTGAGCATTATAGGTGGTCAGAGTTTAAGGTTTGTTTTTTTTTAAAAAGCTTGCAAAAAATCCTCATAAAAGTCTGATTTTCCAATGTATGGAAAAAGTTGCTATTTGATATCGGCAGATATGTTATTTAGATTCAATGCTGGCAATTTAAATGGTCTCTGAGAAGTTAGCATATCATTCACCAGAATTGGATTTACATTTTGTGAGGTTACACTTGTAATCATAACAGATTGAACAACGTTAGTTAAATGGTTGCAGGTTGGGAACACAAACAGGCTTTTGTGTCCTCAAAATGATTTCATGCCAGCCAACATTGAAATACAGAGAAGAACTAGACATTCCTTCTCACAGAGAGAGCCTATAATGTACACTCATCTCAGCTACAGATGAGTGTAGTCCAATCTCTCAACAATAGGCAAAACCTTACAGTTGTGCCCCTTGGGAGACCCACTCAGTTTGTTAAGATGGTGAAAGGTTGATGTGGTAACACATTATTGAATGCTATAGATTGAATTCAGACACAAGACACGGTCAACTTCATTGCTGTCATCCAAACTACAAAAATAATTAGTGTGGTGATGACCATTTCCACATTTCAGACTTGAAGTTTAGTCGTAATAATTTCTCCATTGTAACAGCATTGAATCCAGTTGCAGATTGGTGGTTCTCATTGTATGGTTTTTACTTTGAATTGGTTGGTTAGCTTTATAGTGTTACTGTTTCCGATAGCAAAGGCAGATCAAATTGAGGATCAAACATATCCAAATAAACAAGATTTTTCTTGTAGATCACTGTTTTTATTCAGAAATAGAATGCCATTCAAAAGTCAAATACATACAAAAGTGGAGGGACTACTATCTGTAAACAGAAAAATAACAAATTTTATATTACTTAACCCTAACCTTGGACAGCTTTGATTAATATGAATTAATATGAAACTTCAAGAGATGACCAAATATCAGCCTCACATTGACTTTCTTTTATAACAACTAATATATATTTATACATACATACATACACACACACACACACACACACACACACACACACACACACACACAAAAAGTCACCTCCCATTGGATAATTACTACATGAGTGATTGTTTCAGCTGGCAACAAGTTATTTAACCCTAACTGATGCAGTGAGAAGCTTCTCATTTGTTAAACAACCATGTGGAAAGACAAATCGTGTGGTCATGGAAAAGATGTTAATCTGTTTCAGAAAGGTCAAATTATTGGCATGCATCAGAGAAAACTTCTAAGGAGATTGCTGAAACTACTAAAATCGGGTTTTGTATTGTACCTTCAGAATTTTATTTTATTTATATATATATATATATATATATATATATATATATATATATATATATATATATATATATATATATATATATATATGGGGGGGGCGGACGTTCACCCTGCTTTCCTCAGGACTCTTTCATATACGTGAACAAGGACGAGATAGTGTGACTAATTGTCTAGCGCTGTAAACTTTTTAAACACATGAACTAACACTGAAAAGTATGATGTTTAATTTCAACCCTTCCTTAACGTGTATACATCAACATTATATATTATACATTATACTTTTATACAAATATTCCCCCCATAATATCACACGTCAGGTCATCCAACATTGCCAAATTGACATAACTTTAATAAACGGGAGGGAATGAGTACGGTAAATTAAGATGGGAGACTCTGCGATCTCCTTACCACTTCTCTGCTCACCCCACCAGTCCCCTTTGGTAGACAGGGAAGACAGTCAATAACAGTCAAACAAAATATCCTGCTCCTTCAAGTGTATATCCGTTGCACGAAAGTGGTGAGAGAAGATGCGAACCAAGTAAAGTCCCATGACCTGATTCTTCTATGAAAAACACTCTTTTCTGGTTCTTGGGGTTCCCTATTTCATTACCAGTCCATTTGCGATCATCCTTCCCATTGTGCAATCAGTCCCAACTACAGTCATCTGCTCTGTGAGGGACGAGCCCTAAACTCATACGCTACCCCCCCCCCCCACCCCTTTATTGGGTTTGCGCTCAATCGACAACATGAGTAGAAATAACAAAAAAGGAAAAAAGGTTGATGCATGTGTACACATTATTTATCATATGTTACAGCCAGTGCCACAAGAGGGCCATAATATGGCTTTAGGTCCATGACATTTACTGTTACAACCTTCCCTTCTTTCCCCAAGTGCAGATAATTGTTAGGTCCTAACTGCCTCTCGGCTCTCGCAGGGCCCTTCCAACTAGGTGCAAGTTTAGCCGAGAATTTCACAGCTGCCTTAGACAAAAGAGGCCTAATCCAGACCAAGTCTCCAACCTCAAACTACACATCTGCATCATTTATTGTAAAATCTGGCTTGTCTGGATCTAGTCACACCCATATGTCTCTCTACCTCCTTGAGAAATGAGGTGTGGTGTTGTAGGGTATTGTATGCCACGGTGGATGGTGCGGGTGTTGAGTGCAAGAGTTGTTTTATGGGACCCTTATGTGATCGCCCCAAAGCCAATATGGCAGACATAACCCATGGGGTTTCATGAACAGCCATGTTGATGGCTAGGTGAAACTCTGGCAGCCATCAATCCAAATCTTGATGGTGTATGCCTGCGTAAGATGCCATCATGGTCTTTAGGGTCCTGTTCACCCTCTCAGTATGATTCAACTGGAGATGATAGGCCGTTGTCATCTTCTGGGTGACTCCCCAGGCTTCGCGTAGCCTGGTCATGAACTCGCTTGTCCATTGAGGCCCTCTATCAGACACTGAGTGAAGACATCGGTCCATAGCACACTACATACCCGAGTAGTTTTAGCGTTCCTTAACTGAAACAATTCCACCCATTTAGAGCAGTAGTTTACCACTACCGTAAGTACTGTGTTCTTTGCTTGACTCATTGGAAATGGGCCCATGATGTCCACCCCTAGCATTTCCCCTGGTTGTTGAACTTCAGTCTGTTGTATTAATCCTGCAGGCAGGACACTAGGGTTTTTGTGCTGTTGGCAGATTTGACATGCCTTGACAAATGTCCACACATCTTTCCGAATCGTAGGCCACCAGGCCACCTCCAGGATTTTCCTGAGGGTCTTCATGTGGCCTAGATGGCCCTCAAATGGGCTGTTGTGGTAATAATGAAGAAATCATTGTACCAATCCCTCAGGGACCACTAGTTGATAATCAAAACCCCCATGTCTAGAGGACACACCCCGATACAAGATCCCGTTGCTCCTGGTAGTGGACCCGACCTGCTTTGATGTCCTGATTCATCTTCTTCAGTTGCTCACAGATGGTGCTCAAGGCTTGTGCAGCTCCGATATCCTGGAGAGTGATTGGCAAATCGCACTAGTAAGTCTTTGCTACAGCTGAGCAGATAACACCTTGGACGTCAGAGGGTGCCCTTGATAAAGCATCTGGGACAACATTGGTGCACCCTTTCCTATAATGAACCCTGAAGTCAAAGGCTTGGAGCTTCAATGTCCACCTAGTCAGCCTGGATGCTGTTCTTGGTGAATTAAAAGCCCACGTGAGAGCGCCATGGTTGGTGTACAAGTCAAATGTAGAACCCTCCATGTAATGATGCCACTTCTACACAGCCCATACTACAGCCAAACACTTCTTCTCCGAAGTTGAATATCTCAGCTCTGCACCACTTAAAGCCTGTGAGGCATAGGCTATAACCTTTTCTTCTCTATCCTGCTGTTGAGCAAGAACTGCACCCAGCCCAATGTCACTAGCATCAGTCTGTACTTGATATGTGAGATCCCGTCTAGGCTGAGCTAGTACTGGGGACGATTGAAGGGCCTCTTTCAACTTTGTGAAAAGCCTGTTGGCACTCCTCTGTCCACTCCCAGCACACGTTCTTTTTCTTCAAACGGTTTAGAGGGGCCGAAATGTCTGCTAAACAAGGGATGAACTTTGTGGTACCAGTCCACCAGTCCCAAGAATCTCTGCAGACTCTTGAGATCCCTCGGCGGCGGATATTCACATGTGGCTTTTACCTTTTCTGGGTCTACGTCTACCCCTCTACCTGATACCACATGGCCCAAGAAAGTAAGGTGGGTTTGGAAATGGTAACACTTTTTTTATGTTCGATGTTAGATTGGCTAGATGTAATTTCTTAAACACGGCTTCCAAATGTTGGAGATGTTGTTCTTGAGTTTGAGAAAACACAATAATATCATCAATATAAACAAAACATGCTACCTTTCAACTCACCCAGTACCTGCTCCATCAGTCGTTGGAAGGTAGCACTAGCGTTCTTGAGATCAAAAAGCATAACTTTGAACTGATACAGGCCTTGCGGTGTGATGACTGAAAAGTATGATGTTTAATTTCAACCCATCCCCAACATGTGTATATATCAACATTTATATATTATACATTATACTTTATACAAATATTCAAAATAAAACTTACAGAAATTTCAGACCACAAATAATGCAAAGAAGACAAGCTCATATTCACAGTACTAATATTTAAACTTCGGATGAGTCAAGAAATCAGTATTTGGTGGAATAACCCTCATTTTTAATCACAGCTTTCATGCGCCTTGGCATGGTGTCCACCAGTCTTTCATATTGCTGTTGGGTAACTTTACGCCACTCCCGTCACAGAAATTCCAGGAGCTCAGCTTTTGTTTGATGGCTTGTGACCATCCATCTTCCTCTTGATAACAATGGGGTTTTCAATGGGGTTCAGGTCTGGAGATTGCGTTGGCCAAGATAGGGTCTTGATCTGGTGGTCCCTCATCCACATTTTGATTGACCTGGCTATGTGGCATGGAGAATTGTCTTGTTGAAAAAAACAATCATCAGAATTGGGGAACATTGTCAGAGCAGAAGAAAGCAAGTTTTCTTCCAGCACAGTTTTGTAAGTAGCTTGTTTCATGCATCCTTCACAAAAACAAATCTGCCCGATTCCAGCTTTGCTGAAACACCTCCAGATCACCGATCCTGCACCAAATTTCACAGTGGGTGCAAGAGACGGGCTTGAAGGCCTCTCCAGGTCTCCGTCTAACCGTTACATGACCAGGTGTTGGACAAAGCTGAAAATTGCGCTCATCAGAGAAGATGACCTTACTCCAGTCCTCTATGGTCCAATCCTTATGGTCTTTTGCAAACTTCACTCTGGCTCTTCTTTGGTTCTTAATTGAAGGGCTTTTTTCTATCTTTGCACACCTTCAGCCGTGCCTCCAGAAGCTTGTTTTGAACCGTCCTCGCTGTGCAATTCACCCCAGCTGCTGCATGCCATTTCTTTTTGTAGGTCACTTGATGTCATCTTACGGTTGTTAAGTGACATTCGAATGAGATGGAGATCATCATGTTCAGTAGAGTCATTTTCGACCTCTGCCGGTCTATAGCTGCTGTTGTCCCATGCATTTGCTGTTTGACCTTGTTCTTATGAACTGTAGTTTTTTAAATTTTCAAGATGGAAGCAACCTGATGCTCACTGTATCCCTCTGCCAGTAAAGCTACAATTGAACACTTCTTTTCCTCATTAAGAACCTTTCTTTTCGACTCTTTTGGCATAGTCTGTAGCTGTATTTTGACTACACTTACTTTTTGGGTAGTCCTAGCACTGCTTTTCCCATCCAGTTGGTTCTATAACAAGAGAATAGTGATTACAGCAGCTGTGGTTTTTATATTGCTGCTCGTTAGAATAGGATTTTAAGGTGATCAACATTTGAATGGAATGGCTGCTGTACATGTAGAGGTGCTGTTTTAAGAAATTGGAGTGGTCTTCTATTTTTTTCCAGAGCTGTGTGTGTGTGTGTGTGTGTGTGTGTGTGTGTGTGTGTGTGTGTGTGTGTGTGTTTGAGAGATTTTTGACCCCACTAGTAGCTTGTGGGTGTCACTACAACATAAGTCCCATTTTTGTAGTACCTATTTGTGGTCCTTTTTAGATCATAAGCCAACTTCAAGCTAGTTTTCTACCTGTCCTTTCAGGAAACCTGTTAGCTTCTCAGCTCAAAACCTACCAATTGCATCAGATTAATGAGTTGCATACACTTTTATGCTAGTTAATAATAGAGATGCATCAATTGCGATTTTTTGGGGGGCTGATTACTTCTTTTTTTTTTAAACATGGCTGATTACAATTTTTGCTGATTCCCATTTTCTTTCTTTCTAAGAATTATAAATGACAGCATATAGAAACCTTTTTGTTCAAATTTTATTTTTCAAAAAATGTCCATTAGGTTATAGGAAACCTTTTCTTTTCACAAACCTACAAATAGCATAAAGAGCAATATTTGTACTTGCAAATGAAAGCAATGTACTACAAATGAAAAATCAAGGATTCTTTGTTATTGTCAGTGTATATGCCTAATGCAGTCACTGTTGTTCGTGTAGCTGTGTTTGTGCCACTGTCCCCCTCTTGTGGTGAACAAGTGTAAATATGACAGTTGGTTATGAGACTGATCGGCCTGTCACCGCTTATGGCCGATCACGTGGAAAACTGGCCAGTTCCAGTAACCAGCTGATCGATCGGTGGATCCCTTGACTATATATAAACTATTTCCCCTTGTGTAATCAGTTATTTTAGTCTTTGATTTTGTACAACTTGCCTTACTTCATTCATGTAGGCATTTAAAACTAAAACTTGCTATAATGTTTATATTATTGTTATTTTGTAGAATGTGGAAAAACAATAAATGGACATGTTTCTGCTTAGTATCTAAGCCCCTCAAACAATACGTACACTGTATACTCTTTCATAAAATGGGGTTGAGAACAATGAAATAACTTTTAAAAATGCCTTCTTCTAATGCTGTTATACTTTTTGGGTCTGTTCTGTCACTGCTGGGGTTTTGAGCCTTAATGCTAGAAAAGTTAGCTGGTTAGTTTGTTTGTTGTTCCCCCCCCCTCCCTTCTTTCTTGTAAGTTTCAATTTTTTGTTTAGATTTTGGGGTTTTATTGATGAATAATGGACACTGTAAAACCTTTGATGTACAGATCAATTCTCTATTGTTTACTACAAGTTTGACGACGTTTAATGGAAGCATCCTGTACCTTATTGTGAAGCCTATTTGTGTTATTTGACTGCCATAAACAAATTAACCATACCAGTGTCTGTAGTACCATACCTTCAGTCATTTCTCTGAGCATGTAAAGGATTTAGGTCAGTTGAATAGTCACTCCCAGGATTTGCATGAAGGAGCCACAAAGAACTTTTGAATTTTTTTTTTTTCCAGTAACCCTGGGGAGATTTGTAAAAGCAGGTTAAAACTAAAAACATTGGGACCAGAGACAGACTTGTACCCCTTTTAGATCCAGATTTTTAGAACATCATGCCATCATTGTGCTGGATGTGGAAATATCTGTTGCTTGTAACATAGTAACTATAAAAAGATGATAGGTAGCCTATTTATAAAATCAGCATAGTTCCGTTCCTGCCACATTTTACAGACAAAGCCACCATGGAAATGTTGTGGCCACCTCCTTTCCGATATTTTTGAAATGTTGTTCAGAATCACTGTTTCTAATGTTATGATGAATTGCAGTGAGAACTTTACTGTTAGAATGTACCTTTTCATAAGTCTGTTTCTTATAAATAATGAACAATATCCTAAAAAAACCTCAGTGTGAGTTCTATACATATGCAAAGGTTTTCATGTTTATACTTTTTGGTAGTGTTTCAAATTATTAGGTAAATGTATATCTTTAGCATGAATTTTGAGTCCAGTGTGGGTTAGTTTTTTATGCCCTCTTAAATATTTTTATGGATCTGATAGGATTAGGCTTTTTGTTGTCTTGCCTTACTCCTCAAACTCAATGTGATATCTTTCTCTGGAACAGATCAGTGTGTGTCCCGGCAGCAGGAGTGAGGAAGAGCTTTAGAGGAAGAAAATGAGTGAACTGGACCAGTTACGCCAGGAGGCTGAGCAGCTCAAAAACCAGATCAGAGTGAGAACCACCTGCACACACATTCATTAATGCACATCACAAGCACGATCATAAGATTCTGTGGAGCTATGTCAGTAACAGCGTTTTATCAGCACAAAATTTCACAGGCAGTCAGTGTTGTCTCAGTATCAGACTAATATGGTCAAACTTTGTTTCTTGTAAGCACTACCTGCTGCATTCTGGACTAAATGAAGCTTGTTTAGACTTTTACTGGAATATCAGTTAGGGCATTACACTATTTTAATCTCAAGATAATAAGATAACAAGATATATATAAGTGTATAATAAGTAACTATATTTTGATATATGCTCAAGTAAAGCTTTCTTGGATAGCAAGTAAAGATTTATTGGGTCACATCTTAGTTCTGAAAAAATGTTTGAAGGTGAAGAAAGATAGTCTTTGCAATCTTACCATATGAGTCACTGGTCAGGACTGATGCCAAGGTTTTTCACAGTTGTACCCGGTGCAGCAGAATGGCTGTTTAGCATTAAAATTTAGCATTAATTCAGCCAGTTTGTTTCTAGCAGCTTTACTACCAAGAAGAAAGACCACTGTTTTCTCTGGGTTTAGTAGGTATATATTATCTGACATCCATGCTTGTCATTTATACAGTCTTCAACCCTATTAAGTTAGTCATTTGAACTAACAGATGTATACAGTTGTGTCATAAGGATAGCAGAGGAACTAACCACTTTTGAATTCCCCAGTGGTATTTAAGGGTTAATAACTGTCATGTGTTTGAGCTGTGCAAGGAAAGAGTTGTAGCGTGAGCAGACTTTGCATAAATAAGACACATGGCAACCAACCATTTGTATAATTTACTGAACACGGTCTGGATAGCTTGGTAACTTAAGAGCAGTTCCTGATGCGGCTAATGTCTTGTCACAACGTAGACATGTTTTAAGGAAAAAACTAAGCTATTTCTCTGCCATCCCCAATAAATTGTGTGTGTGTGTGTGTGTGTGTGTGTGTGTGTGTGTGTGTGTGTGTGTGTGTGTGTGTGTGTGTGTGTGTGTGTGTGTGTGTGTGTGTGTGTGTACTGTGAGCACATGCAAAAATATTTAAATCTTATACCCACCTGTTAGTTCTTTCATCTTCCTTATCTCCATTCAGCCCTGCATAAATCTATTGATATGTCCAGACAGCAAAAATTGAACTACTCCAAGGTCAGAATAATGTAGCTAGTTCTTTTAAATACCATGTCAGACAGTTATTTGGGTTTTGTCTAGAAAAAAAAATGTCATAAACCAAGTTGATGTATATCTATTCACACTCAAGACAAAATAATTTAACCTGACATGACAAAATATGATTAATGTCTGATTTTCAGGATGCAAGGAAAGCCTGTGCAGATGCCACACTATCACAGGTAATTAATTATTAAATTGAAAAATCAAGCAAATTAAGAGTCCTTTTTGTTTCGTCTAGGTCTGAGAAGTGTTGTCATTTCCAATTTACTACCTGTGCTGTCAGTTTAGATGTTAGAGCTGTAAACTTGTTTTCAGATCACAGCAAACATCGACCCTGTTGGACGAATCCAGATGCGCACAAGGCGAACGCTGAGGGGACATCTGGCCAAAATCTATGCCATGCACTGGGGCTCAGACTCCAGGTACCCTGATTCAGTCACATACAGTATGCCTTATCTACCTAGTATTTTGAGAGAAAATTTAATGGATGTATTGGAGTACTCCCAGTCCAAATCAGTGTATAATTTTTGTTTTGGGGTTTTTTGTTTTGCTTTTTTAATGATTGCTGATTAGTTTTATGCTGGGAAAACCCTTGATTTTAGAATTTATACCATCCAACTTGGACTTATCTTAGGATATTTGAAGACTGGAAAATAAATAAATGTTTGTCTTGGAATGCCTGTATTAGTTTAAAAATATTTTTTTCTTTTAGTTATGGAAAAATGAGGTTGCATTCACCATTACTACTATAAATCAGTAAATCCTAGTCCGCCTATGACTCTTAATTATATCAAACGGGACTCGATGAGCACTCTTAAAAGGCGATTATGCAAGCTTAAGCATTCGCACACTAGCCTATGTTTAGCTTCTGTTCACTTGCATTGTCATTACCAGTGCCAAATCCTGTGGGCAAAAAATTCAGTTATGTGCTTAATCTCACATGAAGCTCTTTCTGTCTGAAAACACATGGAGATCAGTCACTCATTACAGTGTGCCAGCTTCAGGGGTTTCCCTTCTGTCTGTAGGATTAAGTAGGTGTAGTTTACGCTAGATAGTGGATGTACATGTATTCAGCCTTGTGGTGAATCACTTTCTCCTGCATGTAGGTGGTGAAGCAATGGTTGTGTGTGGGAGTTATGACTAAGCATGTTACTATTACTGTCATGCTTTAAATTCATGCCCACCAAGCTAAAGCAGTGCTGCTCAGATTTTCTTTTAATAGTTCACTATTGTCTTAGACATTTCGAGGTCCTCACACATTTGTCAACCCACCGGTTGTAACAAACATACAAATATATGCATACGTTTTCTTTTTTGTGTGTGTGTAACCTGTATTGTCTGCATAGCCCTTCATGCTGTTTCCTTGTGTAGGCTGTTGGTCAGTGCATCCCAGGATGGTAAACTCATCATCTGGGACAGCTATACCACAAATAAGGTGAGAGAAGTGGAGCAGTAACCAGAAAAGATCTTGATTTATTGTCCCCATACCCATTTAACCTGCTACTGAAAACTGAACAACTGTTATCTGGATCTTTCAGGTCCACGCCATCCCTCTGCGCTCATCCTGGGTGATGACCTGTGCCTACGCCCCCTCAGGGAACTACGTGGCCTGCGGAGGCTTGGATAACATCTGCTCTATCTACAGCCTGAAGACTCGCGAGGGCAATGTTCGTGTCAGCCGTGAGCTGGCTGGACACACAGGTAGTGGATGTTCCTTCAGCACATTTCTGGCTTCCTTCTCATAGGACCATCAGGTCAATACACTCCTCCGCACTCATGGCTACCTGTCAGTAGGGGGCCACCACTGTGGTGGCAGTCCAGCCCTGCATCCACATCACCACAGCATTTTTGTGATTGCCCTGCTGTAGGTGTTTCCATGTTTCCCAGTTCTTTCACTATAAGACTGCAGTAGTGAAATATGCAACTGACCTTCGGTTTACCTTAGCCTTAGTATACATTTGTTCTTTCTTCATGAGCAGGAATAGTATATCCTGCCATTGTTTACTAAATATGGCAATGTAAACAGAGCTTCATAACATTGTATTTGGGAGAACTGTTTTGGTGTATCTGGCTTTCAATATGAGATATTGCCTATGGGTCATAAACCTGCTGTTTTCAAATCTGAGTTTACTTTTTTAAGGTCATCCAGTTGTTGGAGAGTGGTGAAGTGCAGTCTTGGCACTCTCATGACATCACATCATTACTGCAGTCTTATATAAATAAAATATTTTGGTCTTTAAAGCCAATGTTTATTTTTTTGAATTCTCACAATTTACAAAATGAGCATTGGTTTACTGAAAAGTGATTGTAATGGGAACTCAGATATACTGGTAAATATTTAGTAAATGTGCCATCAGATAGTCCAGGGACATAGACAAACTACTGAAGTGTGTATTAATTACTAAATGAAAAAGGGGGCGGGGGGGGACACTCCAATGACTACATCTGTATAGCTACATACATCAGTCGCTGTGGGGTAGTAATTGAATGTACTCTTCACATATTTAAAGAAAGGTTCCCACATTTTTCCTATAACTGGACAAAGAGCCTCTAATGGTATACCTCATTTTCTCTTGTTTGATGCTTTGAAGGACATTTCTAACCCAATGACGGTGAGAAGGTGGGGCAGAAGATTTCCACATCAGCAAAATCAAGTTTTACACTTTCGTAGTGATTTATTTAAAGTGGAAGACACAAAGTGCAGTGATTTAATAATATATAGCTGTATCATAGTTCATTAGTATCTTGGACCTATTGTACTGGCTAGGATGCTTTTGAGTAGATGACAGAGCACTTTTGTAAGTCGCTCTGGATAAAAGTGTTTGCTAAATGCCATAAGTGTAAATGAGTCTATAAATATAAATGAGATTTCTCATTTACCAATAATTTATGCAAGGATGGGCATGACCAAAAGACATCGGTCACAATTATGATCAACAACATAAATTCTAGACCTGGTAATGTTAACCTGACTTTAGTCAAATGAGTGCAGTCCACAATTTTACTTTGAATCAGTCCATGTCATCAACAAATATATAAATGAACACTCGTCAGAATGACATTCCATATTTCGTTTGCAATCTCCTACCCCAAATCTCTTTCCCACTAGCTTTCCCAAGTCTAGACATTTTCTTATCCCAAATAAATTCTGAAATCATGCCATCAATGTTGTGAAAAAAGAGGTAGAAAGATGGGAAGGTATGGGAAAATATAGGAAACTTTGGAAGAGACTTCTTAACCCATGCCACAAGGGATAAGGTCAGTATCGAGCTGCAAAGTCTTCTCTTAATCTAGACAATACAGGGCCAAAATTTGGCACAAACAAATTCTAATTTATCTGTGATTTGAATACCAATCTATGTAAATCTACCTTAAACAGGAAGTTATATAATGGATACTTATGAGCTGCTATATTTAAAAAGAATAATGGTTCACTTGTGTCCTAGTTTGAATCCTGAAATTTGACCAAATGAGGAGAGAACATCAAGCACTGCTAGAATACAGACAGTCTAGGCATATACAGAAGTAGGTCATCTGCATACAGGGAAACTTTTATGCTCAGCATTGCTCCTCGTTATACCTGTTATGCAAAAATTAGCTCAAAATGCGATGGCTAGGGGCCTAGTGACTCACTGTGTAGATAGAAAACAAAGAATGGATGCTAACTTTCTTTATTAGGGACTCTCATCTCTTTTTAACCAAAGCTTTCTCCCCTCTTGAGTTTTCAGCTATTCAGTTTTCCCACAATTATCATGTTTTAGTGAGTACAGCATACTATATAACAGTCTGACATCAGTGATGCTAACCATTTGCCACGCTGTCATCTGCTCCATCTCAGTAGAATGTGAACCTTTGCTGTGTTAATTGCTTAGAATTTACCTTTAATGTTCCAAAGTAATGAAAAATGAACTGAAATCATTACTTGCTATAACGCCCATGCGCATGACATGATTCCTTGTAGCTCCAACACCTCAGACATGCCTTCCTATGTTTAGTAGTTATGAAATATTTATATACAAAATGGGTTAAGGCAAAACACTAAAGGTGAACAGGGTAAAAGTTTTAATTAATAGCCATCACTGTTAAACCCCAGTTGACTACTTACATTGACAATTACTTTTTGTATTTCAAGTTTTCTGAAATGCTAAAAAAAAAACACCTAAATGTGTATGTTGGGCATTTTCTTCCCAGCAGTTTGAAAGAAGACATGATATGGAAGCAAAAAGGCCCAAAATCTCAAAATTGACTAGTGCATGATAAAACGTTTTGCCTGCCATGTTTCTCCTTAAAGCATGATCATTCACTATAAGAAATTGGGGTGTTGAAAATAGCTAAGCACAAATCCTAATTTAAAAGGAGAACATTATGGCTAAGTAAATAAGTAACTAGACAAATTTATTCCTAGATTTAAACGAGCCTTAAAAAAATGTTTCTTTTGATTCAAAAACATTTATGCTAAATATGTTGTATACAATTGAGCAGCATTTGGTTGATATGATTTAGTGATATAATAATGAGGAATTGGACTGTTTTTATAGCCATGTTTGAGGCTTATTCTCTTGTGTTTACAGGTTACCTGTCCTGCTGCCGCTTCCTTGATGACAACCAGATTGTTACGAGTTCTGGCGACACCACTTGGTATGAGAGAGAAATTGCAGCCCTTTTTAAATTTACAGTTTTCAAGGAAATTTAGCCTGGGCGGGGGGGACAGCAGCTACAGTCTGCAGTGCGACCTCTTTTATTTGTATATAAAATATGCTGTCATAATTAAGAGAAAGATGAATGATTAGTTATAATCATTAATAAATAATGTTTAACTTTTGATGTTTTTTCTGTGATATGGGTGAGCACTCTAAATAGGTATGCATGAAAACCTTATAACACGCGTAGTTCCAACAACATAATTAAACAGTTAAAAGCAACAATCATATATTGTTAATTCCAACTTTGTGTATATCCATACACTGACCACAACATAACATTAGCACCCTATGCTGTCAGAATAGAATTAGTGATTGTAGCTTGTGATGTATCTAACAAATATATATAATTAAGTCTCAAAAAAGTACCCAAAATAAATGTGTTTTTGTTTTTGGATTTTGAAACATAATTGTTTTGGTGTACATGACGGTGTAGTAACTATGTGTTTATTTATGAGCTTTCAAAACGTGTGTATACTATGTGCATATAACAAAATTTCTTAAGCTCATACTTGGTGTATGCAAGAGTAAAGCAGACATGTCAGCTTTACAGATATGAGTGTTATTAGACAGTAGCGGTCTTTATGTACAAAGTGTATTCAGTGGTTATCCAAGTTTTTCAGTGTAGACTAAAAGTACTTTATGCTGTCTATACAGTATCACACTTGTGGCTTTGCCGATGTCCTCCTAACTCCTCAACACCCATCTTAGATACTTGTCTTCTAACAGCTGCGAAGGAATTTTTTTTTTTTCTTATAAAAACATAGGGGGAAAAAAAGAAATAAAAATATAGAGCCCCTTTCTACTTTTTCTTGAGCAGTTTGCAGAGCTGCCCACAGCTGACCTTTGTTGTGTTCCCTGCAGCGCTCTTTGGGACATAGAGACCGGTCAACAGACGACCACTTTTGCAGGCCACACTGGAGACGTGATGAGCCTGTCCCTGGCTCCAGATTCCAGGACCTTTGTGTCGGGGGCCTGCGACGCTTCGGCCAAATTGTGGGATGTGCGTGAGGGCATGTGCAGACAGACTTTCACTGGCCACGAGTCTGACATCAACGCCATCTGTGTGAGTGGCATAGCTGTTTTCTAAAGGCTTGTCCATTTAAAGCTCTGGACAGGCTCAGGCAAAGGCATCTGTCACATACGCTTAGTCCGTGGGGTTATGTGAACAGATCCTCATTGTTATGTTTTCCTGCTTCCCATTAGGACCGCCAACTAAATAACTGTTTTATTGGTTTGGCATTTATGTTGTCTTTGATTAGTAAAGCAAGCCTCCTGGTTGTCTCACCCTAGTTCTTCCCTAACGGCAATGCGTTTGCCACCGGCTCGGATGATGCCACTTGCCGCCTGTTTGACCTGCGTGCCGACCAGGAGTTGATGGTATACTCCCATGACAATATCATCTGTGGCATCACCTCCGTGGCCTTCTCGAAGAGTGGCCGACTGCTGCTCGCTGGTTATGACGACTTCAACTGCAACGTGTGGGACAGCCTAAAAGCCGACCGTGCTGGTGAGGCGCTCTCGCACGCATACAGCATACCTAGGTCACAGACAAGACCGGTGCTGGACACATGATATATTGTTAGTATGCGTGTGCATAAAAACAAACAAAAAAACTTTGCTGTAAAATTCTGCATGCTGGTTTGCATGTCTGTAGTAGGAAGCAACCCTAGCACCTGTTTGCCTCAGTTATATACCACTGTTGTTTTTACTGATGTCCTACATCAAAAATGGGTGCCCCATAATAATCTCTTTATCTTTCTGCCTATAAACGTTTGTTGTTGTTCTTGATCAGTCTAACAAGTATATAACCTTAGGTCACCTGTATATATTGATCTGCTTTTAGTGCTCCAGACATATTTTTCAGATCACACTGCTATTCATTTGCAAACTCTCAAGTTATCAGAATCTCCTCAACTATTAACATTATGCGTGCATGGCATGACATCTGGATTCCAACCTTGCACAAATATTATGAATGTATGTTGAATTGGTCTGGCGATGTCACCATTAGTCACAACCTAGCTTTTGGTACCATCAACTTTGGCTTATTCTTTGGAAGTGCACAGCCCGACCAATTACAGTGAATACAGTTAATATTTAACATTTGCCTAGAAATAGAAATATAAAACTTGGCATGCTGCAGTATTTGCTGAACTCATAAAACCTTTAAGTATAGGTATCAGAATCAAGAATACCATCACCATTGTCCTAGGATCTAGAATGACATACCTGTGTTTATCAAGGAATAAACACAGAGGCGTGTATTTATTTATTTTACTGATGAATAAACAGTGCAAAAGAGTAAAATTCAAACTTTCAGGATGCTTGTCTCACAAACATCTCTTAACTCTTGGATAAAGCAATGTAAAGCATCTAACACTACATATATCAGGACCAAGGATTTTTCATTTGAAATGTGTAGTCACTTCAGTAGCACCCAGTCATTAGTAATCGTTGTACCATTGTGGGTTGTTGCAATGGTTACAGTGAATAAGGGTATAAACAAGAACCCATGTACACAAAGAACTTTCAAAACTTGTGAAATTAATATTATGTTTTAAACATCCTAATATTTGAATATCGGCTATCCTCCTAGAGCTTCACACTCCCTTTACTTGCCCATTTCAAGAAACGTTTTGTATGTGTGCATGCATGCTGTATCATGAAACCACACAGCCTTAACTCTCCATTTCGTTCCACTGTGATGCTGCTGTGTTGCAGGTGTGTTGGCTGGCCATGACAACCGCGTGAGCTGTCTGGGGGTGACTGATGATGGCATGGCTGTGGCTACAGGGTCCTGGGACAGCTTCCTCAAGATCTGGAACTGAACTCTGAAGGTGCTTTCAACACAACATGTCTGACACAGTAAGAAAGCTACTTTTGGTTTATTTGGAGGGGCGGAGGGGTGGGTGATTGGCCTTTAAAGTACCATTGTGTGACTGTTACTGGTGGTGACAGGAAGTCTTTAGCCTTGATACTAAATGCAGATTTATTCATGAGAAGGCTAGGACATTGCAGCTAAGCATTTTAGCATAGTATGTTTTGTTTTGTTTGTTTCTATGGGTTTATTTATAATATGCATGAAGATGTGTCAAGTCTTACTGTAAAGTGTGCACCCAAAGTAGTTTCTCTAAATATCAGCATATGCTTAGTCATGTTACAATTAGGTGGTGTGTCTTATTTCATTATTAAGTAATGTAATATTAATGATTGCTAATTTAAATGATAGTTTTAATCATCTTAAATGATGGATCTTGGCTCTCTTTAGTGTTGTCATAGTCTGTGCAGTGCTTTGTGATCTAAGCTGAGGTTCCATGGATGCAGGAATGTACTGTAGTTTAAGGTCATTTTTAAAACTTATTTATTTATATTTCTTAAGTAGAATATGTAATACTGAACTATCATTGATGTGCCCTCATTTATATATTATCAATTTAACTACGCTTTCCTACACAATAATCAGTTACTAATCATTTTGTGTGAAGTGGTGTCATCTCACAAGTCTGGTTGAATATTCAAAGAAAAATACACTGTTGCTTGCTAATCAATTTAATTAATTGCTCTTTTCACAGACTTTCCTTTTGTATTTTTTATAGATGTCATTTGAACTCCAAAGTCGACTGGAAGACCATTCCAACTTTAGAATGTTAAATTTCACAGCTTCATCATCAAAAACACCACACCTTATAAGACTCTGACAGCACCATGAAAAGAAAAACTAAGGGAAAACAATGCCTTTCCTACACATAGAAGAGCACAATTTGTTTTATCACCCAACTTTAAAAAAAAAAAAGAAGAAGAATTCCTGTGGTATGAAATGAATAACTTTGTGCTTTCCCTTTTGGACCATTCTATGTCACCCTGTAAGAGAAAATAGAAACACTATCATCCCATGCTTATGTATCATGTGTCTAGAAAGCAGATGTTGGAGTGTAATTGTACAATTTATTTAACTCTTATTTTTGTTTCTTTTAAGAATTCCTTTATGGAACTGATTAGTCATTCTTAGATATTTTTTTCTTTAAAATCCTGTAAAATCATGGATTGAGATGAAATAAGACAAAAAAGGCTGAAATTCGACAAGAAAGAGCAGCTTTTTTTCTTTTCTTTTTTGTTCCCTTTTTTATAGTGCACTAGATTGCTCTAGAGTGTGTGTGTGTGCGTGTGTGTGTGTGCGTGTGTGCGTGCGTGTGTGCGTGCGCGCATGTAAGTAGTTTTCATGAGAGTGACCTTAGATGCCATAAGAGGAAAATTGTGCTCAATGGTGAAATTCTGATTCATATTTTTGGGCAACAAAATAGCAGCCCCAAGCTTTCAACTCTAAGTCATTCACCTTTTGAACCGTTGCTGAGCTGTCAGCATTTACTGGGTAATAAGAACAGCCTTAGTTTTCTAAAACTGTAATGATTTGTGCATTAGTTAACTTTTGATGTGAATACCGGTCCTTTGTCATTAAAGAGAAAAGAAAATGCCATATCTTTTACCATTTCTGAGTCTGAGGTACTCGCGTCATTTATCTACAAATGGCTGCTTGTATATATGAGTATCTGACTTGCACGCGAATGCAGCATTATATTCTAGCTAATTTTCTTTCCAGTCTTGTCACAGCTTTGTTTGCACAATAAGAAATTTGACTAATATTTTACGCGTTAACTAACCAAGCACATACCGTTAATCACACTGAATGCTGATGTTAACGAAGAAGATACACAAAATTAAAAAATCTCACACCAATCCTCTCTTTCATAAGTTTTAACTTTGTTTTAACTAACCTCAAAGTTTCTCTTCTGGTCTTACTTTTTGTATTGAAGTTACGTTTGGCTTTGTGACTTTTTTTCAGTCCAGGGATGGTTTATTATGAGGTGGGACTACGTGCTATGTGGGGCAGGTGGATATTAACAAATGTGAGGGGTTTTGTTTTGGTTTTTTTTTTGGTTTGTTTTTTTGGTTTGTTTGGTTTTTTTTATATAAATAATATCCAATTTCAGAAAACCGATATCCCTGTTTGTGCTTGAAAATACAGTTAATAATCTGTGAATGAAATGTTGTACAAATCAGTGTCTGAAAATAATGATTCTTAAAACTAAGAGTTAACTTTTTCATTTGCCATGAAGTAACGTAGTCGCATGCTGTAGAAATGCTTTAGCAGGTGCTCTTTTTGTTTTTTATTCCTTTTTTTCTTTCTTTTTTAAAGACCCACTGGTCTCTACTAGGAGGGTGAAATTGGTAAGACCTTTCATTGGTTGATGCTCAATTCCTGTTCTTTTTGCCATGCTGTGTATACATCGTTTACTTTTACTGGCAAAGCTATGCACCCAAGTGAGACGCTGAAAGAGAAAGGACTACATATTTACTGCAGACATCCTTTGTCCTGCTTCAGCTCCTGTAATGATTCCTAGTAAAAAGATAAATGATTAACAAGACATCGGTTCTACAGCAGTTTGTCCCTTTGTTTGGTCAATTTCAAATGAAACAGGTATTTGTCCAGACAAACTGTTCTGGCCTCCTTCAATTAAAATGTATAGATAAAGGCATCTGAAATGGCAGGTTGTTCTGTTTTACCCACTGTAAACAGATGCACTTTCTTTAATAGTTGACATTTTTTTAATGTTTTTCCCCTCTTTGCGATAATGTACAATAATTGTGATGTATTTGTGTGTGCTGCCACCAGTAAAGATTAATTGCAGTTCAATTAAAATGGATTCCCCCCCTTATTTTTTCATTAATAACTGTTGAGCTCCTTCTCACATTTTTGTATTTAATTTCAGTCTGTCAGTGTACCACAGAAAGCTGGATGCAAGATAGATACTATATTAAAATGTACTGTTATTTAAGATGTAATAAAAAGAAGTTTGAGATGTCTCTCTGTTTTGATGTTTTTAGTAGGAAATCTACATTTGCAACAGCTTTGGCTAATATCTTGCAGGATCAGAAATCATAATTGTTCATTATCCTACACAAATGCAATGTAGGGGCAAAAAACCCTGCACTTACTGAGTTTACGCCAAGTTTATAAAAGGTATGTACCCAATGAGCATTAATGGCTCATTGCAAATGAAAATATTCTTTGAAGGAATTGAGGAAATGTGTGGTTCTGAAGATCAGTTTCAAGCGTAGCTGCAGAAGAATGTCTGAAATGCCTTTCCTACTGTTACCTATATAATGACACTCAAAGTTTATGCATAGCAATTGTCAGTGGAAGCATGTTCATTGTACCATTCCCCTGAAAGTACCCTGTTCTGACAACTTCTTGGTGTTTATTAAGCATCCTTTAAGGCTGTGGACACCTGCTTTTCTTTATCTATAATCATGTGATCAATGTACCATTTGCCTATTTAAACAGTTTTCAGATGATATCATATCATTCTTTTGAAATTACATGAATATTGGATACTTTTTTTTTTCCAGAATTGTAATGAAGAACACAAGGTTTTCAGATAAACAGGGCAGAGGTCCTTCATCAGCAATGAATTTTGAAAAGCTCATCTTTTAATACACCTGGAATCTTATATATAGTATGACTTTTAGATACAGATTCTGTCAGTGTTCAACAAAAATCATAAAATATTGAAGCATTTTATTACAAGAGAAAATTAACATGAAATTTTAACTGCTCCTACTCTTAAGTAGTGTACTTACTTAATTCTGCCCAGGGAGGTTTTCTGACAATATGTATTATAAAAAGTGCTGTAAAAATCAAATTGACTTGGTTTTTTGTTTTTTTTTTAAATGGAGAAAATAGTCCAAACCTTAACATTCCACTAAAGGTATGTTAGTTAAAATGAGATGGCATATTGCCAGCATTTAGTAAATGGCTGTCCTGTACAGTTTTCCTCTTTAGTCAATTAGCTGAAATTGTGAAGGCACTAGAGACTGACCAGGAAGCAGCTGTTTAGCAGGGTTTGGGGTAATTATGCCTTGTCTAATAACTGCTAATTTCAGTTTCCTCAGTAAATCAGTCAGGAATGTTTGTGGAATAGACTGACACTATATTCTTTCTGTTTATCTTGTTGGTTTATTACCTTTTACCCTGACCCATACAGTGTCTGCTCTCTTCACTTCTTTTCACAGAGAAAACGTAACAGAAATCATTTCAAAAGAAGTTGGATAATGGAATAATCTGAGCAGAGTTAGGCTTTCCATATATTAGTCATTTTCCATTATGAAACTTGTCTGTATCTGACAACTGAACAATGATCAACAAAAATTTTGCTTCCTGAAAAAAACCCTGCTTCTCATGTATTTGTGCATGCTGAATCAAGATATGCTTTCAGAATTATAGTTTTATATAAGTTTTTTTTTACCCTATATGGAAAAGCTGTACCAGGGAAAGTGAATCCTGTCTGTTGGCAGAATACTGCTTGACACTGAAGAGGGAAGTTTCTGAGGCCAAATATAAGATATTGTACATTTTAAAAGCATTTTGTACATATTTTAGGTGTATTAACAGCCTTATTTATGAAAAGTAATATATGCTTAACGTAAAAACTTAAGTTACTTAAAAACCATAAAAATATTTATTTTAGTCTGGGAAACAAAAATAAGTTCAGATTTAGTAGCCCAGTGATATTAAGCTAAATTTTGTTAAATGTTTACATCCAGTAAAAAATATCAAATCATTATTGACTATTAAATATTATTGTGTAAGTAGTATAGTGTAAGTAATAAAATACTTACGAGCTAGTCCAAATACAAGTGGTGAACAGAACATGAGTTTAAAAATTATTTTAAAAAAGGAAAAATAAACACATCTAAAGTGAACAAATACACTTATCAACCAGTTTATTACAAACACCTGTGTACAAAATCTATAGTTTTTTCTTTTGCAACCCAGCAGTGACACTGACATGTGTAAAGAAAAATACAGCTCTGCTGTGAATAATAAACTTGATAAGATTGATGCCTGACACCAGCACCATATCCATTACCATGCACTACCAGGATGATGTCATTGCTTTATTGAGAATGGCTTCACATTAAATATCAGGTCAGCAGTAGGCCTGTGGTCAGAAACTGTGTCTGTATACCTTCTGTAACTTTACATTATGCACCTAAAAAAACACCTAATAAAGAGGACAGTGAGTATTCCTATTATAGTGGAAGCTGGTCTTTAGCTATAGAGGGTCCTTAGCACTATTTTTGACAGTGTAACATCTGTTCCATGGATGTTATGTTATTTTTATTTGGGAGGTATTTGATCATTGTTTTTTTGGTGTGGTTAAACTAAAAACACAAACTACGACAGCCAAAATATTACTAGTTGAATTCTTTTTACATACTTGAAAGCTACATTCTTTAGACAAATATAAAAATTCTTTCATTGCATGGTTACCACATAATAGGAATCTCTAACTAATAACAACTTAAACTTTTTAAGAAGCAGAAGCAATTGCCTCTCTTCTGGGATTTAAATGCAAAAAAGATTTATTCAAATGCACTTTCAGGATAAATTAAAATTAGATCCAGGCCATCACAGCTTCGGATGGGAAAGAAAAATGTCTCTCTATTGGTAGTGCAGTGCCCTTTACTGAGTGGCATGGTCCAGCTCGCCTTTTGGGGCCAGGATGCTGGTTGGAGTCGACACAAGGCCGTTCACCTTCTTCCTGTCTGCTTGTTTCTTCCGCTGGAGAGATAAGCGGAAGCTGTTCTCATTCTCGGAGCTGAATGTCCTCCGTCGTGAGGCCCTTCTGAAGGCTGTGCGGAATCTCTCCCCAGCGAAGTAGTACAGCAGGGGGTTCAGGCAGCTATTGGCTGAGGCCATGCATAGGGTCAGCACGGTTACATTCAACATTTGCAGCTTCAGTGAGCAGCTATTCTGCACCATCCCCACAGTGACGTGCAGATGCACCGTGCGAACCACGTGGTATGGAAGGAAGCAAAGCAGGAAGGTGCTGAGGACCAGGACAATCAGGTACACAGAACGCAGCCGCTGGTTCCGATTGGAACTCTGTACTTTCTGACTGGTGAATAGTGCACGGATGATGCACCCGTAGCATACCAGGATGGTGGAAAAAGGAATTAGGAAGCCCAAGACCAGAGCCATGTAATTGAGGTGGAGTATTTGATTCCAATTTTTAATGTTTCCAGGTTCAAAGCAACGGATCTTGTTGTATTCCCCCGGCAAGAGGAAAGGAATGCACATGAGTGCTACAAACACCCAGATGCACAAGCATGCCACACTGGCCCTACGCACTGTGACGAGGGTCTTGTTGCGGATGGGGTGCACCACAGCGATGTAACGCAGCACACTCAACCCCATGAGAAAAAGCACGCTGGTGTAGAGGTTCATGTAGAAAGAGAACACGCACCAGCGACACATCCAGTTTGGAAAGACCCAGTGACATTGTTTCATGTAGTAGGTGACACGAAAGGGCAATGTTAAGGAGAAACTAATGTCGGATATGGCAAGGTTGGTCATGAAAACAATGTTGGCTGACTTCTTAGGAGTATGTCGCAGGAACACAAATAGTGCAGCCAGATTACTGAAAAATCCCACAGGAAACATTATGATGTATGTGATGGTGTAGGCCATGCATTTGAAGTTGGTGCAATTATCACATGACAGGTTGGTTTGGGATACAATCCCAGGTGATATTGTTGAGGTAAACATATCTGAAATGAAATGCAAAGAGGATTAAATATTGAATAAATAAATAAATATATATATATATATATATATATATGTGTGTGTGTGTGTGTGTGTGTGTGTGTGTGTGTGTGTGTGTGTGTGTGTGTGTGTGTGTGTGTGTGTGGGTTTCATATGTTTTTAATGGTTTAAGTGAATTTATGGAATCGGGACAGTGATTATTTTAGGGGGATTTAAACCTATCTACCACATTACCACATAACAGTCATGAAGAATTCACTATAATGCATACTATAATGCAGCTAAACTTAAAACAAACATCAAGCTTTACATTATCTTGTGTCATTCAAAAAGAGATCTAATAAGAGAAGACAATTTAATAATACTTTACTAAAGCAAGACGTAAGTCAGTAAGCCTAATCACAAACTGTTAATTGTTCATGGATCTCACGTTACTGATTATGTAGTTATAGTTAGCCAGACATAAAGATCTACGGGGAAGTTCCACCTTGAGTGCCCATCTTGCTCATAGACCTATACAAAGAACAGCTTATACATCTGCAAAAAGCAGTATTGTGAATCAAAATAATAAACTTCATTATCATGATGACTGCTCCAAATCACAGAAACAGGGTGCCATTTAAACTGTACTTTATCTGAGACCTGGATTATGTTTACGCAGTTAGCTAAGAGCAATCTGAGAAATATTTGAGCCTGTGCACCGACGGCATAAAATAGTGTAACCAGTTACGCCAAACATTCCAAACAGAGACTTGCAATTTTTAACAGTCAGACAGTTTAGACGTGCTCGGCATAGGTGTGGTATACCCATGTCTATAGCGTAGTACTGCTCTACAAGTCAGTGAAATAAATGAGTGGTTTGGGTGCTCACCAGTCGATGTGGTTTGCCTTACACCAGTGAATCTGATAAACCTTTGGGCTCCATTTGAAACTAAACATTTAATGTCTAAGAGAAAGTCCACCTTGAAATCTTCTTATTCGCAGCAGCTTCAGCCTCGTAGGGGAAAGTATGTTTGACGTTTCTCCTTCATCTAATGCAAATCGCATGGAAATTAGAGTTTACAGTACTGGTCTTTTATAAGGAATATTCAAATGATGGCTATAACACAGACCTGTCAGAATCCGATTCGATATCCAAACGTTCTTAATAATAAATCTTAAAAAATAGATTTCATTTGCGACTGAAATTACCGAACAATTAATAAAAATATAGCCTATTAGCTGCGTCAAAAATAGTCATGTAACGAAAAAAACTACTGCTAAACATCAAAACGGTTTCCTTCCTTTCCAAAAGATATGTTAACTATTCGTCCCTACAATCTGAACGAAAAGTGTTGCGCGCCGATAAGCTGTCAGTTTACTTTTCATCGAGCAGTTGAGGAAGTAGAAAGTCTTCTGGCGTTTTTGCAAGTCCTGACAGTTACCTCATGAATAGTGAAGAACAATAGAACTTCACTGGAAATGTTGCCTTTGTTAAGCCTCCTCCTTCTCTTGTACTACAAAACAGCTATAAGAACATAAAACGTCCCTATAGATAAATCCAATTTAGGTGCGCTAATACGGAGTTTCCAGGTCCCCGGTTTTCTCGCTCTATTGGGATATTCTGAAAATGTATTCAGTCCGAATTTGCGGGTTTTGGGGCTATTTTCATAATGTACCCTGTTGGCGTATTTTAAGGGGAAATGACCACATGTAGCAGCCGTGAAAGAGTCTGAAGACGCCTTGGCGGACGTTATGATGTCTGCAACATCATACGGCATGACCGGTTTTGCGGTCGTCTTTTGGATTTGGTTCTTCATAGTTTGGCAATGTATGATCCTGATCCTTTGTGACTGTGACAACTGTTGTATAACAGGCGAAAATGAAAAACTTGACCCTGTAAACTAACCTACAGTGACACCCAAAACTAAGTTAAATTAGCTATTTTTACTTTATACTTAGTTTGTATTAAATAAACAAATACAAATGAAGCAATGGACGCAGTGTCATATTTTATTTAGGAGAAATGTTGTCCATAGGTGCACAATCAAACTTGAAGAAAAGTGAATGTCTTAATGTCTTAATAAATTAGTAATAGCGGTAGGGAGCAGAAATATATTTAAGGTCTTTGAAGACAGACTGTAAAATAACTGCCACTGAATGGCCATAAAACTGCAGATCACAAGCACAATCTACAGGCTACGGAGGGCATCACTAGTGGAATCCTAAAGACTACAGTAAAGTCAAAACCAGTCACATTAAATAGGCTCAGAAATAGGCTGCAGTTTTACAGCCAAATGAGGCACATATACATCGGATGAAATGATAAACATCTACCAGCATTTGCTGAGGGAAAAAACTTTCCCTTCAATCTCAGACCTAGAAAATGCTTGAGGTGATTATTTGTAATGCATTGAGACTATGACCTAACCAAGATTTTTAAAATTCCAGTCTAGTGGCCCTATTGCCCTGTACAAGTTTTGAATTAGGTCTGCCTTAGAATACAATATCCAGCTCATCAACTAATAATTAATAATTAAGAATTAGATTAGGCATGCTAGAACATGTTGACCTGGTTATAGATGCAAGGGTAAAAACTGCCAAAACTGATTGTATGAGATAAGACAACTTATTTGTAACATTTGAACTACCTGGATTTTATTTTACTGGAGTATATATGCATTGTTTCTTGACACTGACTTATCAAATTATTCAGTCATTTTTTTCTTGAATTTTTGGCTTTTAATTCCACCAATAGGTTTTAGATTATTATTATTATTATTATTATTATTATTATTATTATTATTATTATTATTATTATTTACATTTCTATTGCACCATTCTCAGAAGGATGCTTTACAGACACATTTTAGCTATTACAATCACTCACGCATTAAAATCATATGCCTTAGAAACCACCTAAGATCTAAGATCTCCAACTGTTCTTCTGGAGAAGTAGCTTCATGCAAAGATTAACACATCTAACACACCCCATACAAGGAATTATGAAGCCATAAATTAGCTGATTATCTGTCGTGGAACGCTCCTCTCCCCGCTAGTCACATGGAACACCTGCAGTGGGACTTATTCATCTTGTTTGTAACCACGCTTTTGTACTTAGCACACACCTGTACATGATTTAGTCTGGTAATGTCTGTGCGTACTTAAACCGCAGTGGTAGTGTGCTTCGCTGTCGGTTATTGAACATGTTCACGTTAGTGGTAGTGGTCACATCGTTAATGTTAGTCGTATTCGTGTTTACGTTATATGTGAGCGTCTTTGTCTTAATGTGTGTCTCCACTGATGGAGTCTATACGTCCTACTCCTTGCCTTGCGGCACTCGGGCCATTACACTATCTTCATTAAGAACTATAAATAAATTAATTAGGATAAGTGTCTGACTGACAGCACTTTCAACCTGTTGAATACTGTTCTATTCTAGTGTGTAGGACACACATGAAAACCATTTGAAAAAATATATATGTAGTTTTTTTATATTCACAATCTATGTGAAGCTAGTGTTTTGTGTGTGTAAATATGACTTGTCACCATTTATACTTCCAAAGAAATGGTACAGACAGAAGATTGTTGCTGTAGCTCATTATTTGCTTGGAACATATAACTGTCCTTTTTAACCTTATTCTGGATGTATTCTGGATGTTTCTGTATTTGTGTTTCTGGATTTAACTGCTGCCTTTGTTATTATATCATGAACCACTTCTTGAGCAATCTATTTGGTTGGTCTTTCTGAAGCTATTAACTTGGTTTCAAACATATTTACCTGGAGGACAGTATTTTGTTAGTATAATATAACATTTTTTAGAAACTGTAAGCATGATATTTTATGTGCTGTACCACATGGCACTATATTTGACCCACTTCTATTTTCTTTGTATATGTTGCCACTGGGCCAAATATTTAAGAGGTGCAGAGGCAATTTTCATAGTTATGTTCATAGACTGTATATACAATACAATTAAATAGTAGATATACAATTAAATAAATCAAGATCCCAATAAAACAAAATTAACTTATCATGGTAAAATTGAGTAAAAAAAGATGAAAATCTATGACATTTTAGGGCTTCCATCAAATTATTTATTTATCATGAGATAGCAAACACTGTTTTGTCGTGATAAAGGAATAATTTTATTGTGGTATTGAGAAAACAAAACCTTGTTTTCTCAAGATAACAACATGATTAATTTGATATAATCTTTGACAAACTTAAACATGAACATGAATAACGTTCCAAAAATCTCCATAATTGCAGTGCTGACTAAGACTAGTAATTCAGAATATTGAAACATGTTCTTAATGGACTAATGTTTTGTCGATTTTTGCATTTGTATTTCTGGCACTATTCCTCCTTATCTATATACAACATTTTCAAGTATTTAACAAATTTTTAGTGTCCTAAGAAAATACAGTAGAATGCAATTTGACTATGAAATTACAGTTGAACTGAATTTCTTTTGTATTTTTTCCATTTTCCTTACTAAAAAGGTTTTTTTGTGTGTGTAATGAGATGCTCTGTTGGAATGAATAAAACATACTAGGCTTATTGATTAAATACTTAATATTTAAGCATGTATTTAAAAAAATATATATATATTAAGGTTCAGCATTTAAACTGTTCTAAAAGCCTGAAGCTTTTAGTCTTATTATTTCAAATTAAAATCATATTTGATGACAGTATACAGATCCAATGGCAGGAATACTGATTACAATATCTTTTTCAGTTGATTTCTTTTAGCAGAATAATACATTTGCCAGATTTCACAGCTTTTCCATCCTTCGTTCAGACTACTTAATCATCTGACAGGTATATTCTTATCATGGGCCTTAGTCAAGTCAAGTCAAATTTATTTCTATAGCGCTTTTTACAAAAAATGTTCTCACAAAACAGCTTTACAAATGTCAGAGTCAAAGCCCCAAGTGAGCAAGCCAAGAGAGACAGTGGCAAGAAAAAACTCCCTAGAGCATGAGAAAGAAACCTTGAGAGAAACCAAGACTCAAAGGTAGGGCCTATCCTCCTATAGCCGACAACAGTCACCACAATAGTAACAATATAGACAGTAAGGAGCAGAATAAATAGTGAAAGAAAAGAAAATTAGTTTAAAAAATGCAATTAATGTCTAGTTCGGTTTTCTAGAAGTCCTAGTCTGGTCCAGATAGTCTGCACATGTCCGTAACCCATCCCGAACGAGAACGTCCATCAAGGGCAAAAGAGAAGCAGTTGGCCAGGGTGGAGGTGTGGTGGGCTACAACAGGGGAGATCAGGTGGTGGTGAGTAGCTATGGCAGCTTAGACGGGTTGAGGCTCAGTAACATCGGGATATCAGGTGTACCTCGGCAGAAAGAGAGAATAGATTATTAGGCATGTCCAAGTACGAGGGTATGTAAATTAGGAAACTATAATTTGCAAAGATGCACTCCAGCAGATCTGTCTGTGGCAGCATAGCTAAAAGGATAGAGCCAGAAGGAGCCATAGGCATGAGCACACCCTGGAACATCAGCACTCTGCCGCTCTCAGCCAAGAAACTTGACTGACAAAAGAGACGTGAAGTGACAGCATCATAATATTCCAGTTTTCCATAACTTTCAATGGCCATATCTTAGCTGCCCATACTGATAACCTCAGCAGCATTATGGCAAGCCTCAATATCATATTCCCCCATTTTCAAAATACACAGTTCATGAAGATCAGAGTTCCAGGGAAATGTCAGATTTCCAAATGCAGACATATTCTAGAACAATGTCCAGTTTGTGCTAGTCCCCAGGATGGAGGTAGTCTCCTGTCTTGTAGAGCTCTGGTGCATGAGACATTAAGAAATGTTTGGCATGATACAAGTCATGGCCAATGCCCCTGGCCATAGCATGGCTGCTCCTCATTCTTAACAGTGTCCAATTCATCCTGTACAATAAGATATGCATTAAAATGAATGCATTCTTAGTAAGATGATCTCAGATGTCTGTGTGTTTAAGAGAGTGAGCACTTACTTGAATGATGCCAAGAAAGCATAAATGAGACAGACCCTTATCAGCCATATCACTGTTGAAGTCCCCTGCTGACTGGAACTCCTGGAATAAGTCTTTCCAGTACTCTACACTCTTTCATCTTTCTATGGAGCATGCTATTTTCTTCCTCACATAGAAAACACTGTAATCTGTTAGTGTGTACATTCTCAGTGCCAATATGATATCCAATATGATTATTTTTGCAGATTTTTGTTTTTCAAACAGAAGACCTCTGGTTAACGCAATCCTACAGTTGTGCCTCTCTGAGTCATCATCTGGCATGTATGGAGTCGCCCAGGCCTTCGTAGCTGTTCAGCAATGTAGTTGACGATGAGGTCAAGTTCACATTGACAGCGACGAGCCCGGTAAAGCTCGAACCTGACTAACCACCTTCTGAGATCACGCACACTAACGTGTATATTTTATTTAGCTCCGCGCAAAGCTGTTTCAGGTTCCGTCAAGCATTCACTGAATAAAAAAGTTTTACGTGCTTGTGAATGTATTCCTGCTCCTCTGACACTGCAACACAGAATGTAATTAATTATGTCGTCTCGAGGAAAAAATAATGTTTCGTTTTCTTTCAACCTCGATAAAGTTAATTATCACGAGAACACGTTTATGTTGTAATAATGAAATAAATAATTTGAGATCTCCATAAAACAAATAAAACTAACTCATCACGGTAAAACGAAGTTTTAAAAAAGAGCGAAATATTTGGCTTTTTTGGACTTTCGTAGTATTGGTACTATTGGCGGATTAAAAAAATGATTGATGCCGAATTTTAAAAATCGTCAGTACTACATGTTAGCACTAATGATAAGTTTGTAAAATTCCTTTTAGCTTATTTTCATTGTGCTGTAGTGATTCATATACTAATATATGCTTTTGCTAATCCATTTTTCATTTTCAAATCCTTCCCATAAAGAACATCAGTTTATACACGGTCTTAAATGTATTAGTTTGGTAGCTAATACATTTCCAAAAAAAAGTCCCAGCAGGAAATTGCCTGACCTATGCTTTTAAGTATGTCTGACAAGCAATTTTATAGGACTAGGTAAACTGATTAAAAGGCTAGAAAATGCCAAAATTTAAATATTAGCTGTTTGATTGCATTTTAAATACGTTCCATCATAAACGATGTGATATATTAAGACCACTTCCAATACAATAGCTACTTTTTTGTCCACCTTTTCTTGTGTACTTCAATACCCACAATGCGTCAAATATTCTGACAGGAATTAATTTCCAAAGCACTCTGGGAAAGAGAAGGCTGCAGTAGACCATTTTCGTGCCCAATGCTGTATAAAGAAGACGCAAAATTTAAGATTTCACGGAGAAGCAGTTTACTTAGCTAGCTTATACCTTTAGAGGTACATTCGACCTTACTTTGCACTCTAGTTGGTAAGTGAATGTTGCGCCGCAGATATTTGTCTTCATTTAAAGTCGATCGGTTATGTTTTTCGGTCCTTCAAACAACAAGCTCCTTGTAGCTAGCTAACGCTAGCTATGGGACTCCATTTTGGTGTCAAAATCACGCTAGCTAGCTAGCTGGTCGACCAGCAAATTTGTTCCTGATATAATACTGCAACTTTTAAATAACTCTTAGTATAGTTGGTTTGTTTAGTTTAATAAAAAAAACGTTCATAGTTATGCTAAAACGTCAAAGACATTAAGTTTGATGTTACCCAACTGGCTAACTACATTACGCTAACAATATTTGCTGCAATGTAATCATAATGGAGCAAGACTGGCGTCAGAGTTAAGTTGGCACCATTTCTACCGCTTGATTTCTTTACACAAGGGCGAATTTCGGGGAATGGACGCAGTTAGGATTATAGCCACCCATCATAGTCTGCCAGTTCAGTGTAAAACAAACGTTCGCTTTCTCAAGCAGCAGCTAGCCTAGCTAGCCAGCCAAGTTACTCTAACCGAAGTCTCCGCTGTTCCCCAACCCCCATTCACGATTTTTGGGCGACGAACGAATCGGAGCTCGAAATTTGCCCACGTCTGGTTATTAATAGCGCAGGCTTAGATTCTATACAGCCGTTCGCTGGCTAGCTAATGTTTTCCCCCCACATAACCTTTCAACGAAGTCTTTCGGTTTAGTTAAATGGCTGAAGAGTCGACAATGTAGAGGTTATGCATATGAACTACACCATGTTACAGCTGTAGGTTTTCCAAGAAATGGTTAACTATTGAAATGCTGCTTGTATAGCTTATATGCGAGGTATAAACCTGGTCTTGGAAATGTACGCAGAACATTTTAATATAGGCAAAGTTCTGGATAGTAATGTATGTAGCTAGCTAGCTAACATGCCCTTTAGACACGACACTAAATCTTCTATTAGGAGAAGGACATTCTGCCTGTTATTTCTGCAATATTTTACTAGTTAGTTAACCAGCTGGGTTATTTTATAAAGTATCAATATCCCTCTTTGCTATATATATAAAATCTCCTTTTTCTGCCTTTCTAGGTGATACGGAAATGGGTGCAGATAAACGGTGAGTTCTTTGTGTGCATGTCCACAGCATTTGTAAAGACAGTTTGTAGTGTGTGTTGATCGTGTTTGTTCATTTTGATCAGGGTTAGCCGTACAGAACGCAGTGGCAGGTATGGTTCAGAGCAGTCTCGTGATGATGATCGGAGAGACCGGCGAGATCGTGATGACCGTGGCTATGACTCTCACCGCTGGAGTGACGACCGGCGTAGTGAGCGATATGATGGGGACAGAGGGGATCGCAGCGATCGATATTGGGGTCGAGACAGTCCTGAGGTTTGGGCTTACTAATGTGTTCAGTAATAATTAGGGGGAAAAGTAGGCTAGTATATAATGGATTACTATGATGTACAATAAAATGTTTGCATATTAAAAAAAAGTGAAGTTTTGTTCCCTCCCCATCTTTTCCTGGACGTGTTATGAAATGAGAAACATTACAGCTCTTTAAAAATGTGATGGTTTGATTTCATTCCATTTGCTTCTGTTTTTACTAGATGAAAGTGTTAATGTTGAATCATTTGCAAAGAATAACACCCCCCCCCCCCAACAGCGAGGTAGAAAGCGTCGGAGCAGTGACGGGTCTGATGATGGGCATCACTCAGATGGTGAATACTCCGAGCATGAATACAGGTGTGACCCAGCTGATGAGAAGGAGAGCAAGACCATCATGCTTCGTGGTCTGCCTGTCAATACCACAGAGGCTGATGTAAGTAACAGAATCTGCACTGTCCCTGATAATTTGGGTCTTTAATTCATTATCTGAATTTTAATTTGTTTGAGATTTGAACATTCTCTTTTTTCCTTCTTTCTTTCTCTTCCTTTGTGTTGCTTCCTCAGATTCGAGCCGCGATAGAGCAGCTGGAGGGGCCGCAGCCAATGGACGTGCGCCTGATGAAGAAGAGAACAGGTGAGACCGGTGTACCATGGATCCGTTCTCTCCCAAACCTGTGACCACTGGGCCAACCTGCTTCTGCTTTAACGCCTTTTGCCATAGCAACAAATTTATCTGACTATTCTCATAGCTGTTTCAGTCAAATTTAGATGGTTCAAGCTAAATTTTCACGAGGAAGCACTGAGGTAAGTTTTGAGTTCCTGCGGTAACCTCAAATTTAACAAGCTTAGGCAGGTGAGGTTACTTGACAGAAATATTCAGCATGTTGGTTGAGCTTTACTATCTGATAAGGACCAAAATGCATTAGAAGAAATTTTTCTGTTAGCAAAAAGCTGAACACTAAGTTAATATTCAGAGAATATTTAGATTTGCGTACAATATATAGGATGATAAACTGTTTGTCCAGCTATTTGAAACTATCAATGCCCTCATTCCAGGTTCGATTTTAAGAGTAAGCTGTGGTTTCAGGGTTCTGTTGCTATGGCAAAAGATTTTTCTGGCACCCTCCTGACCATTTGGCTTCTCTGGCTAGGGGGGTCACGAAGCAGTTTGTGACAGAGTTTGAATGTTATACCACTGAACTATTAAGACTAACACGCCTCCCGTCTGTATATCTGAATGCCTCTCTAGGTATAAGCCGAGGTTTCGCCTTCGTGGAGTTTTATCACTTGCAAGATGCTACCCGATGGATGGAGACCAATCAGGTTGCTTCCTAATCACCAAGTTTAGCTTTTACCCTGGGGAATGATGCAATTTGAATAGAAAAAGAACCAGAAATTGCCACCCCAGCAAACAAAATGGACATAATTGGACCCTTCCCCTCCCTTTTTCGAAGGCATGGTGTGACTTGAAGAGGGGCATTTTAAGACTTTTTTTTTTTTTTTTTTATAAAAAGACCGATAAAACAAATTTAACAAATAAATGGTGAATGACGGGTATTGCCATAAAAATCGTAAAACCGTACAAGAACCAAAAAACTTTTTTTTTTCTTCCTTGTAAATATAAAATGTTGTAGGAATATGTGTGAAATCAAATGAGTAAAGTAACATTCAGTCAGTATAGTTCTGAAGAAGAGATCAGAGTCTGAAGAGAGAGTGCTTTCAGAACTTTACACAGATTTGGAACAATACTAATCTGAGTAGTTTTGAGTGTGTTAGGACCTAAAATAACACAATGGTAGATGTCTATAAATTGGTGCTAGGGCAGTATTTTTAAGGGATAAAAGGCTGTGGTAGAAAACATTCTGTGATAGCCTAACATTTCATGGCTTGGGTTCTAAAGGAAATGTTTTATCGCTTTCAATATTGACTGAGATGGAAGTCTTAAGTTCCCTTAAGCCGAGAGATCTTGTGTGGAGTCTGTACCTCGTCCCGAGGCCCTGAAGCTCTCTACCTTTTACACTCTGCTCCGGCCCCATCCGGATGCTCGGGTCCCAAACAGCATGAGCACACCCACCCACCCACCTCACTGACGTATTCGTACACGTTGAGTCTTCCTGGGCGAGCCTCCCCTAATCCGTCGTGGCTAGAGTGGTTGTTCATGGGCTTAAGTTAAGTGATCTGGAACCGAAATAACCCCTGTGCCTGTGTTCCTCTTGCAGAAGCTGCTGACCATTCAGGGCAAGAGTGTTGCCATGCACTACAGCAACACCCGGCACAAATTTGAAGATTGGCTTTGCAACTCAGTAAGTTGTAAAGTATCCCCATTTTTTTCCTCCTTTCTTGTTTCTCTCTTTTTCCATTGCTTTTCTTGATGTCTTGGAGACTGTAGGCATGCTAAAATGGCTTAAGTTGTAGCCGTCATAGGGTGTATATAAAGTGAATGCTTGTCCCTTGAATGAAGGCAAGAAGTAACCCAAACCCGACTATGTCCAACACAAATGGTCACAAACAATTCAATTTAGAAGGAAGGTTACATTTGGCACTGTTACCTCGTGCTTTTAATATTCAGAACTGGTGATCGTCCTCCATTGTAAGTATGCTATTCAGCAGGCCTCTGTACTGTGCTTATCACCCGATGCACTGTAGCAGAGGTATACATTAAAAAACTGTGACCGGTTGCTTGCAGTGCGGCCTGTACAATTTCCGAAGGAGGCTGAAGTGCTTCAGGTGTGGCGCAGCCAAAGCAGGTGAGTAGCTCCTTACCTGGGAAGCCACTGCCTGCACGCTGCATCTGAACGTCCCTCTCAGACTCCTCTGTGCACCCGGAGCAGGGTGGGAAAACTGTGTGGAGATCCAAATGTACAATTGGACAACATGCCTCCAGCTAGTAGCAGATCCATTTGTTTAGCTGTGACAGGTGAAGAGGCGTTATGCTAAACCTTAAAGCCCGTGCTTTCTCTGCGGAGCCTTTGCAGTGTTCTGCTTCAGAAGGCTAATGGAGCCTTTCTGTGCATTTCACCATAGACACAGAAATCACTGGTACTACTGGAACCACAGAGACCCAGGCCAGCGGGGATTACTATGGAGACAGTAAGGGTTCATTCCCATTTTAGGATAAAGATGAGCCAGGAATAAATGCACAAATGTGACTGCATCATGACTGTATGTGTCTTACAGCAATCATCCTGAGGAACATTGCCCCACTCTCTACTGTGGAGGGCATCATGGCAGCCTTGGCACCATATGCCAACCTGTCAGCCAGCAACATCCGCCTGATCAAAGACAAGCAGACAGGCCAGAACAGAGGCTTTGCCTTTGTCCAGCTCTCTTCTCCTCTGGTACATCAAACCAGGGTTCATAAATTCCCACCGATTACCTCCAGTCAACCTCATTTACACCAGATGGTCACACAGGGAGTTTGACTGCAGTGACAGCAAAACACACAAACACGTGGCTGATGACTAGTGACCAATTTGGTATGTCCAGGGTTGCAATGTTTATGATGTTATTCAGCAGAGGAAAAAGTAAAATAAACAAGTCGAGAGGGTGGTGTGTTGTTTGTGTGCAAACCAGTGTACTAGCTTTAGATTAGGCAAATTAATAAACAATTTTAACTAATGTGCTTCAGGTTTTATCTGCCATTAAACTGCTCATTGTCCCCACAGTTCAGTTTGTTTGACTAAACCATGCCTACTCATGGCTCTGTTTGACTCCACAGGAGGCATCCCAGCTCCTGACCATCCTCCAGGGCCTGCAGCCCCCGCTCAAGCTGGACGGGAAGACCATTGGAGTGGATTATGCCAAGAGTGCCCGGAAGTACGTGCTCCCCGCTGCAGCTGGTTGTCATAGTTCCCACTGTGCATTATACCCTGGCTTGTGAGCTGCAGGTTTCTGTGGTGGGGGGGATAACCTCTCTTCCCATTCTCAGGGACTTGCTCTTGCCGGACGGAAACCGCATCAGCGCTTTCTCTGTAGCCAGCACTGCTATCGCTGCTGCTCAGTGGTCCTCCAGCCAGGTCAATATCCTGAGCCGATTTCTGTCTTTGCATCTCTCCCTCGTGTCCCTGCTATACCTCTGAACCCTGTGTGTATCTCAACAGCCACAGCAGAGTGCTGAACCGGCTTCAGAGTACGGCTACCTACAAGAAGGCTATGTGCCTTATTCTCAGGTTAGGAGGGCTTTCCTAATTGTTGCATGATGGCAGGAATCAGTACTGGCTGTTTTATTGGTCATGCGAAGTCTTCACCTAGTTGTTTCTTCTGTTGTAGGAGTATCAGACCCACTTCCCACAACAGCCAGCTGGAGCAACAGACCCATCCCAGGCCAATGGCATCCTCGGAGGTGGGAGATTTATATATTTAACTCGGTCTCAATTAGAAATGATGAGTATGTGTGGCAATTTTGGACTGAGGCGTGTGTTTTGGTTACAGAATAACTCTAGCCCTGAAATGGTTAATTTAATCAGATTAAGAATAAACTGCAAATATCATCATTTGCTACAGTCTGTAAGGCCAGGCAAGGGAGTAAAAAACAAAAAAGGAAACCACCATTTGTCTGTGTGTAGCCGCTCCTGGTATGAAGGTGCTCCCCACTGCTGGTCCAGTGGTTATCTCTCAGGGTGCTCAGGTTTATCAGCCCCACATCATCAGCCAGCCTGTCACGCAGGTGAGGTTCCAGCCGCCACGCCGCTCTCCATCGGTCGTGGGCCACCGTTCTTTCACCGTGGAGTAAATTTGTGACCTTTTTTTAAGGCTTTGCAGCCGATGCCGACTCCAGCAATCGCAGTGGCAGCCACCATCTCAGCTCCGGCCACTCCCGCAGTCATCACGGCGCCTGCTACCACAGCCCATCCTGTAACCACCACAACCCCACCTACAGCTCCTGCTCCAGTCACCAAAACCGGTGAGGGCTCAATATGCCGCAAGCAACGATGCTGCCCTGTGCCCTGTAAAGTTACACGATGCTCAGCGTTTTTCTTCACTCTCCTTTTCTTCCTAGCTGTCCCAGATACATCCACCTACCAGTTTGATGAGTCGTCTGGCTATTACTACGACCCTCAAACAGGCCTCTATTATGACCCCAACACACACGTAGGTCACCTGATGCATACACTCTCCTGTAATCAGATTCTCATTCCAGGAACAGCGCTTAACTGATTTTAGAAGGCAATTCATTAATACGATAAATAACGATCAGGTCAGGAGCATCTGCACTGCCAGTGATCCCAATCAATGTGGGTTTGTTGTGGTACCTGTGTGGGTGTGTGTCTTGCAGTACTACTATAACTCGTACACGCAACAGTACCTGTACTGGGACAGCGAGAAACAGGCGTACGTGCCCGCAGCCGACT
The DNA here is from genome assembly GCF_041902795.1 of Electrophorus electricus. Lineage (NCBI taxonomy): Eukaryota > Metazoa > Chordata > Actinopteri > Gymnotiformes > Gymnotidae > Electrophorus > Electrophorus electricus. The sequence goes on from NC_137503.1 coordinate 14,242,370, forward strand.
CCGGTGGCAACGCGCCAACGGCTGCTGCCTCTGCCTCTGCCCCTGCTAAAGAGGGCAAGGAGAAGAAGGAGAAGCCCAAGAGCAAAACTGCCCAGCAGGTCTCATTCCCTTCATTCCTTATAGTACATGTCTAGTTATGGGTCACATTTGAGGAGTGTAAATGTACTGAATCGATGTGGGGTGTAATCTTTTACATGTCGATATCTTGGTTCATTAGATCGCAAAGGATATGGAGCGCTGGGCAAAGAGTCTGAACAAACAGAAAGAGAACTTCAAGAGCAGCTTCCAGCCCATCAGCCAGGAGGAGAGGAAAGAGGCCGCAGCTGCTGACGCCGGCTTTACTCTTTTTGAGAAAAAGGTGCCTCGCGCTCAGCTCACTTAGACAGCTGGATTGAAGTTAGTTGTCTCTGTATTATGAGGCACTTTTTTTGACTGAAATGGCAAATAATACTATATATTTTTCTTATACTCCGATTTTAAAACAGTTACTGTGCACTGGTTGATGTAAACCTATATGAATCGCCTGTAATCTGTTTAGCAGACTACTGGTTTGGAGAGGCTTGTCTCAGAGGCAGTGAAGACTACGGAAGAGGAAAGCTCGTCTTCAAAGGTTAGCCGTGGCTTGCTCGTTCAGCATCTGCGGCTGCTCAAGAAACGTGTATAACCCAGATTCACTTCCCTGGTGTGTTAATCCTGCCCTGTCCTGCAGGTGGCTCTGGTGGCCGCCTACAGCGGTGACAGCGAGCCCGAGGAGACCCCTGAGAGCGAGGAGAAGGACGACAAGCTGACAGACTGGAAGAAGATGGCCTGTCTGCTGTGCAGGAGACAGTTCCCCAACAAAGATGCCCTCATCCGCCACCAGCAGCTCTCGGACCTACACAAGGTACCCGTACACTTACCTCTGCTTTTGCACAGAGCTGCTCAGCCTAGAGCACCTGGCTCATGGCACGGATGTTTGCTGCCTTTGTCTTCCCTCAGCAAAACCTGGAGGTTCACCGACGGTCCAAGCTGAGTGAGGCGGAGCTGGAGGAGCTGGAGAGGAAAGAGACTGAGGTTTGGAATGTTGCTAGGCATGTATGAAACTGTAGTGTCTGCTTTAATGAAGGCTTTTTTATTTGATGCCTTGCCATTGTTTGAACTCTTGTCATTGGCAGATGAAATACAGGGACAGGGCAGCTGAGAGGAGGGAGAAGTATGGCATCCCTGAGCCCCCTGCACCCAAGAAGAGGAAGTTCACTCAGCCTACACCTGTAGTGTAAGTTACAACTGCACTGCTAAATACTGTATGATATTTTCACCAAGTGTTAAAAAGCTCCTCGTCATTTTTATGATCTCTCTGCTTGGCAGTAATTATGAGCAGCCCACTAAGGATGGACTGAATAGTGACAACATTGGTAATAAGATGCTTCAGGCTATGGGCTGGAAGGAAGGCAAAGGCCTTGGGAGAAATCAGCAAGGCATCACGGCACCTATTGAAGTGAGGCTCTGTTCTGTCTCTTATTCCACAGGTTTAGGATTGCCATGTTTACCATGAACACTTTAGGAATCTAGTTCTTGCAAGATGGTGCTGGCTAAATCAGAACGGGGTGTTTTGTTTTTATTTTTTTTAATCTCTTTGCAGGCTCAGTTGAGAACGAAGGGTGCGGGTCTGGGTACTAAAGGCAGTAATTACACACTATCAGCATCAGACACCTACAAGGATGCAGTGCGCAAAGCCATGTTTGCCCGCTTCACGGAAATTGAATAATACTGTCATTGTGCAGGCAAAATGTGGCATTGTATTCACTGCCTTGTCTTCATAACTGAAGTATGGATCTTTTGTCAGATAAGAGGTTATATATATATATATGTGTGTGTGTGTGTGTGTGTGTGTGTGTGTGTGTGTGTGTGTGTGTGTGTGTGTGTGTGTGTGTGTGTGTGTGTGTGTGTGTGTGTGTGTGTGTGTGTGTGTGTGTGTGTGTGTGTGTGTGTGTGTGTGTGTGTGTGTGTGTGTGTGTGTGTGTGTGTGTGTGTATATATATGTACAGAATGTCTTTGCAAGATGTAAAATTGGGGGGTGGGTTTATGGGGTTTTGTTTGGGTTTTTTTTTTTTTTTTGCCACCCCAGCACATGGTCAGAGAAATGTAAAGTTTGTACAATACCCATTTTGTACATAAAAGAATAAATGAGATGTCAAACCAATTTGCGTATTTTACAAATGCTCAATATTCAGTGTTTTAAAAGCTAAATTATTAGAACATAGCTGACTTATTTGATGCATTTTGAACAACATAGTTATTGCCTCAGAGCAACAATTTGCTCTATTGTTTTGGCTGCAACTGAAGAATATATTTTGAAAAGAGTGAGTAGTGGGAGATAACTAATATTCCTGTTCCTTTTTATCTACTGAAAGAATTTAACAATCCATACCATGGACTGGTGGCCAAGCAGTGAGAATTTCACCTCCAGATAAACATTCCTACAGGTGTGACTTGTGAATGTATATGTATAGAAGTTTTAGCAGAGCACAATAATGTAAAAGTTCTAAATATAACTGAAACAAGGTAGGTCATTGATACTGCTGGGTGCACTGCAGTGTTTTTAACAGCAGTGTTTAATTATAAGAATGAGATTTGCATTTTCACAAACTGGATTGTCAGAGCTGAGGTACTTGTCAGTTGCTTGCTGCTGTGAACAAGAAATTGCTGTGCTGTTAAACAGAGAGGACAGTTCCTGATGGTTGTTTGTTAAACATTTAAATTATGGGAGCTCTGTCATCCCAGAATGAGTTATTTTCAAGCCTTTACATGTTCCTCTAAAGGAGAAACATCAGGATTCTGCAGCAACTCATTGAGCTTGCTCTGCCATATAAATAAGGCTTTTATTCCCATGTCCCAGGCATATATTTTGTTTTTTAGTTCTTGACATGGGAGCTGGTTGTGCATAGAGCTGGGCTGAAGGATTGAAGCTTCAGAAACTGCACCTCCTGTACTGTAGACCTGAGGTGTTGCTTCAGCCACGTGCGAGTAATTTCAAATGGTCTAATAGCACTTATTTGCATTTGTTAACGTCTTTAAACAGAGTTTCCCTGTTTTCAGTGGAATATCATTCCATCTGTTTGGCTGGTCTACCGGAGCTGTATGCTGGTCAACATAATCAGCTAGTGTGTGTATGCAGCCTCTGTCTTTAACACGCCCAAGTTTCTCATCTTTCTTAGCCATATCTCACACATAGTAATGGGTCTGTACCATCTCACGTCCCTTATAAATTTGACCTGGGCTTTCATACATGCCGGGCTGTTCTGTCAAGAAAGAGCAAGACATTACACCATGGGTATGTAACACTGACATGAGACTGCATTTTGGATTACAACCAGATCTATTAGTTTGCACAAGTAAATGGTATTTGTTGAATAATTTAATTATAGTTTTGCGCAGACTATAGAACTAAACTGTACAGCATGTTTTTCACAAACCAAATCCATTGCTTAAGAACATCTACTTGAATAAATAATTCAGTTCTCCCTTTCACTAGGTAGCTTTTGTGTTTCTTTCCTTTACTGGGCCATGAACAACTCCCAGCATGCCCTAACGATTTTCACTATCAACTGCCACCTGGTCAACAGCATCCAGACCATCATGGACCTCCTCCTGTCTTCTGTGCTTATCCATCTGTGCCACTATCTCTACACTGCTAGTAGCATCCCTCTACATGGCATTTATGCTTATCTACTGGCATGCTGGCTGCACCAATATCAGTGGACACCCCTATATCTATAGCATTATTGACCTCTAGTGGCAGCAATGCTCATACTGGCAGTTTGTTTGTTGGGACTACCTTTTTTCCACTTTGTATTATGGAACCTTCAACTTCTGAGAGAGAGGAAGGAGGTGTGGTGGTGGGCGAATGTTCGGGGTCATCCTGTCTCTGACTTGGTGTTTTCTCTCGATTCGGCATCAGTGTTTGAGACTTCGTGTAAGGAAGTGCTACAAGAGATCCTATAGTCTGGGAGAAGATATGTGGTTATTGTGAGACTATGTCTTGTACCACCACTAGAGGTCACTAGGATTCTGAATTACTTCAGAAGCGAAGAACAAGGAGAGTTCACCTTCTGATATAATTACTTGTAGTTTTATATTTAACACATTTTGGTGCATTCTTTGATGATGAATGACCAAAAATAGTGCATAGTGGCCTGTAAAACTAATGCGGCAGTAATCCTGGCAGTCTCACATTTGTGTAAATCATGTGTAAAAACAATTTCCAAAATGTTGTATCCATGGGTAGTAGTACGATGTCCGACATGCCAGGATAAGGGCACTGCTGCAAGCATAACGAATGTCTATCTGTTTCATCAGAGACTCAGAGACACTGGCATGTGTTTGTGCCCCTTGAATGTGCACAGTCACCAATGATCATTTCACTTAAGGTCTATGTATAAGGGCACCGGAGTCACCAATGTAGTGTTGATTAGTTCTGTCTGACCTCTGTGGGTACAAGTGTTGATTAATTCTTGATCAGTACTTCATGCACTGAAGCTAATTTTAGAGGTTTTTTATAACTTGATCTGTGTGGATTTATTTTTGAATAAAATTCAATAGAAGTAGACATATATGTTAGAAAACTTGGTTCTATTATATACAAAACACACTGTTACATACCCATATATATACATGCACACACACCTCTATCACTACGGCCCTCTTCTGCTGTTCCTACAGCACTACTGTGTCTGATTACTGGTGGTAGGGTGAATTATCTTGCTGAAAGAGGCCATTGCCATTAAGGAACACCGTAGCCATAAATGTTTAGGTAGGCGGTATGCGTCATAGTAACATCCACATGACTGATCTGCAAGCTGTGATGCACTTTGTGTTCTGATGCTTTTCTATCATAGCCAGCATTACCTTTTAAAGCAATAGTTCAATTGGATTTTTAAAAAAAGTCAACATCAGGTTTCAGCAATTTCAAAATAAATTAAAATAGCAATTTTATACTATTTATTTACTTTAAAACAAACCTTGCTATTCTGCAGGTTTGCTTTGTGTGATCAGTACCTATGAAATGTAGGGTATGTTCACATACATATGAAATTGGTCAGTGAGTCAAATTGGTCAGTGATGTTTTGTATTTATTTTCATACTCTCATATATATATATATATATATATATATATATATATATATATATATATATATATATATATATATATATTTATATATTTATATATATATATATTTTTTATATATATATATATATTTATATATTTATATATTTATATATTTATATTTTTTTATATATATATATTTATATATATTTATATATTTATATATATATATATATATATATATATATATATATATTTATATATATTTATATATATTTATATATATATATATATATATATATATATATATATATATATATATATATATATATATGCATTCATTTCATGTATTCATTCATCCTTTTGAACAGTGTTTAAGAAGAGCATCCCTCCCTGGACTCCCATGGTCATGGTCTATGCATGTTTCAGAGAGAATATAAGTATATGGAGAACACAGCGGTAGTATTATGCATAGTATTTAAGTCTTATAAAAATGGGAGGATACACTAGTGAAAACAGGTGAGAGAAAAACCTAACCAAAAGACTAAATAGGGAAGGCAGAAAAAGTTGAAGAAAGAGTAGACTAACTTGGTCTGTTTGACCACTAATACAATTATAAACGAGTTTTAAAAATTGCCTTTGAATAAAATAGCCTCTGACTCTGTCCTCCAGGTTGTGAAATTTCACTTTTATTTTTATATCCTTTAGCCAAACTACTTGTATGATTAAGCATGGCCATCAACTAGAATTATCATGTCTCACTGCTGCTTCCGCCGCTCATCGAAGGCTCCTGACTGGTTTGTCCAAGAACAAAATTGAAATGAAATTGGTGCCAGACTAGGATAGTAATGAACAACCAATTGAAAACTCATGAGCGTCAGAGTCCTCATCACAAGGATGCCTAGCACTGCTAAAACAAACCAAAACAGGCTAAGGACAAAAGTACATCACTTTATTAACTCACTTTATTAATTAATTGGCTTCCAGCTGCATCGGTGCCAACCTTTCAGTTCATGTAACTCTGAAGCAGCGTGAAGAGAATAGACCTGTAGAGATGTGATGAGTTTCTCTGTCCAGGCTTGTGAATGTGCTGTGCGCTCTGAACTTTAGTCAGTTCTGCCCCAGAGAGATGGGTGGTGCTCAGATACTGGGTGATAAAGAAAACTGGATTTGGTTACAGAACCTTCCACTATCCCACTGTTCTTTCAGATAGTTTCTATTTCTGTAGAAATAGCTAAGTGGATGCATTTGAAGCAAATGTTATGCATGCATTAATTTATTATTATTATTATTAATTAATTTTTTTTTGCTTGTGCAATTTTGGCATTGCCTTATGAGCTTACTGCATGAAAACAGGAGAGACTACAATATTGTCATCAGGTGACTATAGGCTAATGAAGGGGCTTTTGGTGCCCTACTGTGAATGAACAACTAAGTAATTCCTATGTCAGTATATTCTGAGATGATGAATGTTTACACTGCATTGAGTTGCATGAGCACATGTGACATTGTTCTAGAAGGACTAGATGTTTTGTGAACCTGGTCTGCCATTCCAGTGAAATGCATTCCGTTCACTGTGTGTTTCCATAGAGCTCCTCTTTGCCTGAGCTGACCTGTTGAAGTGAGAGACATTAATGGTTGATGACGATAAATGGTGAGAATATCTCTTTGGGCAGATTGGGCAAACAGAACCAAAATATCTGCTATACACAGAGAAGAGCAATGCTATTTATTCATTTATGTTTACAACAATCATGTGCTCATTAATATAATGTAAATCAAAAAGTGTCCTTTTTGTTTGCTTCTCTATGAAAATAGAGTAATCATAGAAAATTCTCCATGCTGGTAGTCCATTTGGTCTGCAAATAAATAATTATTTTCAGTAAAAATCTTTCACCAAAGATGTGTTGACTGAGCACTACATTTAAAAGGCTCACTGTCTACTCGGTAAGTATTGACAGTAAAGGCTACATAGTGTGTGCCAACAAATGATGGACAAGGTATTTTTAACTATACAGGAAAAACAGTGAACAGTGCTGCGAATATGTGACCCTTGTCCCAGAATTATTTCAATTAAAGCTGAACATCGTGATTTGTCTGATGGCAATTACCCGATATCCTGTGAACACAGCTGGAGGCGGATAGTCTAGTACCACAAATACAACCACCTGTCAAAGGCCCTGCTTCCACGCTGAATCCCTCAGAATACATATGTAAAAATGTCCTGATGATTATGATGATAAAGATGATGATGATGATGTTTCCATGTGCCCCTATTCTGACTCACATCTGATATTGCAACAAGTCAAGCAATCAAGACATGTGACATGGTCTGGTCAAGGGCTGGTCAATGCTGTCACTATCATAATTTATCCCATGAACAAAACTAAACTGGAAAACATAATGATGTAATGCTTATTGCATAATGGTAGGGCTGAACGATTAATAGATTTCACAGTGTAAATTTGATTTAGCACCTCCATCTCTGCCTTTGATTATTTTTCAACATAAATTGGAGCAACAAGTTTATAAATATACTTAGGAAAGGTTTAATATTATGTCAACCAATATTACTCCTTTGACTTAACTCATCACAACTTAAATAGAAATTGCAATGTTGGTGAAAAAATGGCAATAAGACATTGTTTGCAACATTTATCTGACCTACTTGGTGGTTCCATAACTTCCCGAGTCACTGAGCAGGTTTATACAAGTCCACCATTACGAATGTTGCAGTGTGTCCTCATCACCTCTACAAACAGTACCCTTTAAGTCATGAGAAAACAAATGAGGGACTGTTGCAAAATTCATTTCGCAACACAGGTGGGGTTGTGCCACCAGTTTCTCACTGAACCTTGAACAACACACAGTAACACAAGATGATGAACGTCAGACCCATGATTAAGGTGCACTAGATGACGAACATCAGACTCATGATTATGGTGCACTAGATCAATATCTAGCTGCAATAGGGCCATTTGCTTATAATAATTGATTTTATGTCAGATGAATTAGCACCCCTGACAACACCTAACAAACTGTAAATAACAACCTTGTTTTATTTCAGTAAATGATTAAAATGTGTTTACTAACTTGTTACTATTTTCAGTTGGTCATTCCCTTTTGATGAAGCCCCCCCCCCCCCCCCCCCCCGCTGCCTACGTCACTCGGTGGTGGGTCTGCACTTGGCTTTTCTTTTTGTTATTCTTGTGTTACATGTGTCTGTTTTCCCTTGTGCCACGCCTCCCTCAGGTGGTGTGTGTTCCCTCGTTCGTCACACCACTTGGAGGGTGTTATGTAAATATGTTATGCCTTATTTAAGCCTATTCCATTTGCTGTATCAATTGTCAGTCATTGTGTGTTATGTTGGCTCCTTTTGTTGTAGTAGTTTTTGTTGTAGTGCACTTTTATGTTCAGTTTCATTTTTATTACTGTCATTAAACATTTAAATTGGAGGCCTGTTCCTCTCCTTCTTCCTTTATGGCTGCATGTTCTTCATCAGTGACAGACCTTTTGTGCAACTTTTTATGTCACCTTCAATTTTCATACCTGTGATTTTATTCTGTAGGGATTAACAACAGTAATAATAATGGTAGTAATATATTTCTGTTTAGAAATATATCAGAACAATAAAGTGAAATTTTCTAAAACTCAAATAGAGGATATTGAAAGTAGCAGAATCAACCAAGTAGACATATTTAATGGGACAGCTCATCTAAAAGAGATCTAAATGGGATCACATTTAAGTCCTTTGTCACTTTTGGAAAAAAAAGTGCCTTCGCTAATAAGACTAGAAGGTGGAAGTTGGGTGCATGAGATGCTTTTTCTTCACCTTTCTTTGTCCCACTGCTCTAATCTCTAATGTCTCTCGCTTTAAGGCAAGATCGTGAACCCTGACATATGTTTCCAATCTCCCGCTGTCCTCAGGTGCTAGATGAGAATAAGGGAAAATCACCTGCACACTGTTGGCTGAAGTGAAGGGCCTCGAGTTTTATTGTTTATTCCTTATAGTCAACCTGCTTTTGATGTGGCCAGCTTAAATGGCCATCACTCATCTGATAAATGCTTTATTTTCAGTTTGCATTGCTTTCACTGCTTTGCTCTGCACAACCTGCAGAGACATGGTGCTTATCAATTCCACTTTCTGAAAGTTCTAAAGTATAATGTAGAAGACAGCTGTGAATGATGGGACTAGCACAGGTTCTGTAATAAAGCAGTTCCTCGCCCCTGCCAGAGTACAGTGTTGTTGGACTGCCATTTAAAAAAAAAAGAAAAAACATCCACATTACTGTCCATCTCCATGGTAACCAGTGTCATGTTCCTGATGGCAGGTGACGTCACAATGCACAACATGAGCAGAGATGCTTAGATATGTTCTTTGAATTTTACAAGAGTGCTGCTGTGATGTGTATTTTAGATACAGTTCAGTTCAGAGGTGCTCTGAGACTTTAATACTTAACATCAGAGTAAAAAGAAACAGAATTGGTAATGCAATTCTACATGCAGCCTGCAAATCTTAGGTCAAATGGGCCAGACTCTTGTTTTTCTACCCTTCATCTAATCTTGACTGTAGTTGTCTTGAAGTCTTTGAAGTTCTGCTACCATTTCACAGTAGAGCAGAGAATAGAGAATTGTGAACATTCAATGACAGTGGCCCCCCATTATTGCATTTCCATGATTATTGAATGTGTGACAAAGGATGGGAGAAAATCGTTTGAACTGTACTCATCTAGCCATCCTGAGAGGGTTGACTCTAATTTCAGTGGTGCAACATATGCAGCAATACCCATCATCTGACATGAGGCCACAAGAAACACATGCACAAATCTAGATAAAAGTTTATAGTATTTTTCATAACAAGTCCAGTAATGTCCAGATCAGCTGTATTTCATTTAATGGCTAGATTTACCCTACTACTAACACAATAATAATTGGAAATAAAAACAAAGGAGGGAAACAGTCACCTACGTAAAGAAGACCATAAACACACTATATATTTAAGAGCATGCTGTGAGGTATATTATTTTAAAGCATTTACTCTTGATTCAACTGAATATACTGCATGTGTACATCCGTAAACAGTTAATGTACTGTTTATAAATGGTAAAAGAACATTTGATACCAGAGTTTGGTTTCTACTAATGGCTACTTTTGAAGCTTTTGGCAGATACTCTTTTCCAGAGTGGCCTACATATTTATCAGTATGACGGTGTATGTGAGCCTTGTGGAATCAAACACATGATCTTGGAGGTTCTAGCATCATGTTTTACGAGGTCAGCAACAGGAGCACAAGCCCTGATGATGGTGTTCACAGCATCTTGCTTGAAAAGTTGACCTGTTAAGAGATTGCGAGTTTATCCCCCACGATGCCAAAGCCATCCGTAGCCGGGAGCCTGAGAGAGTGAAATTGGTTGAGAGAATTGGCTCAGAGAAGGATGAGTAGCATACTCTCTCTTTCCCCTATCAATAACAGCAACACTGGCCAATCAGTGAGCTAATGCATCAGAAAGGGGCGGATAGCACTGTCCTCTGAGTGTGTTATGCCACCCCCACATTGCTTTAAGCTACAGCCCCAAAAGATGCAGTGACTGGCTGTATGTGCCTCAGAGGAAATATGTGACAGCCCTCTCCATTGTGTGACAGGGGAGAATTGCCTGATGGGTAGGAACTGATTATGGCTAAAATAGAGAGAACAATTGCCAGGAAAAAAACAAAACAAAACAACATGATCAGAAAACAAGTTGACCAATTGAAGATGCAAATGTTATGTCAATGATTAAAGGCAACAGGCTTAATGCTCTTAAAATGAACAGTTACTCTTGTGTAGATTCATGCAGCATTAACCATAGGTTTTTGGCTTTATGCTGCATCAATATATGATTATTACTATGACTATTACTATTGACTGTTAAATTGGTTTGATGATGTCAAATTGTGCAACATACAACTGTATAATATACTACACAATACACAAGTGTCCAAAACAGATGGTAACCATACATGAGGTGAGAATATGTTAAGAACAGTACTGCCCAGCATCATTTAACAACCTTAAGCAAGTCCTTTCACTACTGTTCTCTTTCTCTGGGTTTCTGTGTTCATTACGTGTGTGGTTGGGGATGTCTACAAATAAAAGAATCAATTGTACTTTGAAGAGTTAGCTTTAAGTTAAGGTAAGTTAGCTTTAACAATCACAATCAGAAATATGTGCCTGAATTTGGTTTTCATAATGCATTTGATCTAATTTTGTGTTCTCTTATTATTTTAAGCTCCTGCTATATGGACTTTTAAGTAAGCCTCCAAATCTGGGAGACCCAAAGTTCTAAGAAAATTAAACTCACCGTTATCAACAGCTCTGAGGATGATTTTACTAATCTTGTAATTAATTATATTTCTAAATAATAGCCCATGCAGGCACACAGTCCAAATAACCAGAGCTGAAATATCTCAAGTAGGGACACCAGCACTGCTCATTTAACTTCTTATTGACTTTTTTAAAAACAAATATGAATATTAATCTCTGTTTAGTTAACAGCATTTTGCAATAATGTTCTCTACCAAAATCTGGGACAGAATATTTAATTTTTATTATGTCACTTCTAACGATATGTCAGCAGTAAAAATGGATAAAAATACAGCTTGCTTGCACCTTGGCCTGCTAAACACAACTGACCTCAAGCCAGTGTCCTATGGCAGCTCCACTGCTAAACCATGACCAGCTCAGAGCTCAGGGTTTTGATTAAAACAATTATGGCAGCAAACAGAGCAATGAGCTGGAGGAGAATTTACCATGACTGCCACACACACACACACACACACACACACACACACACACACACACACACACACACACACACACACACACACACACACACACACACACACACACACACACACACAAAAGCACAAAAACACACCCACGAACACACACACGCACACGCATGCACACAGACACACACAGATACACACACCCAGAGCTCAGTGGAGTTGCAGTTATTCTCTGTTATGGAAAAAATAAAACATCTTATGCATACTCTCAGCAGCAGAGAGATGAGGGCAAAGAGCTGCCCTCAGAAACTAATGAGAATGTAATGAGCTGGCATGGAAACCAATTTCAATAGTGAAACCTGCTTATGCTTCTGTGTATGAGTGTGTGGTTGTTTGAGTCACTGAGTGGGGGATGGGAAGAGGGGGTGGGATTTAGAGAGTGGGGGATGGGATGGGGGGTGCAAATGGGTATACAAAGGCCACTAGAGACTGCCATTGATTGGCAAGGGTCGATGCACCTCACATATAAGTCCATTTGCACTGTGTGTGTTTTTATGCCTGTTAATATGTGTGCATTGATCTAGAGGATAACCAATGACTGCTTCACTGGTTCAGACAAGCAGCATTCCACGGCACAAATAGAATGAAGACAGCTGCAGTAAGGAGAGCATATCCTGTGATAATCATCCTTCAAACACACACACACACACACACACACACACACACACACACACACACACAGACACACACACACACACACACTCACACTCACACGCACACACTCTCTCTCTTGCTCTCTCTCACTCCAGTTGTTCAATGTCTATATATATATATTTAAAGCTGATAAACGCTATGAGGCAATGTGAGACAGAGGACACTGTGTGTTAGCTGCTACCATTAGTAGAGGCTAAACGTAGCTCATAGATAAATCCTGAAAGATTTCTCAGTAGGATAAATTAGAATTAGAATAATCTGTCTGGGAAACTAAGTCATGCCAATGGGCAGTGGTAGCTCAGTGGATAAGGCCCTTGACTTATAATGGGAAGGTTCCTGGTTCAAACCCCAGCTCAATTGTTCAAGTAGTACTCACTCACTCATAATTGTAAAATGCTTTGGATTAAAAAAAAAAAAGCATCAGATAATTGATGCTGACTGTTTTTGGAAGCTTTTGTGGTTCTTTTGTTCACATAGGTGTTTAATTAACGAATAAGATACAACGCCTGAGTACACAACCCAGAAGGAGATGAGAAAAGTATTGAGTGGTTATTACTGAGTATATGAGTGACACAAATATTAAGATCATCTTAAATAATATATACCTGATTTACACACACTATAAAACTATAGCAACAGGTAGTACTTTGGACTCACAAGTGACTTTTGCAGTGTTTTTCATCAGCCTACTATATGTAATTCACTCCTGTGGTTATCTGTTTCTCCTGGCCACATCTTCAGTGATGTGGTTCCTCGCAGGAAGGCTCTTTTAAGGTACAGGGAAAGCTGCAAAGCTCTTCTTTGATCAGTAGAAAAAAATGAGCGCCGGTGAAGTGCTTCTGAGCCACTCGCCCTTGTAACCCTACGAAACCAATACAAAGGAACTGGACTGGAGGCTACATCGAAGGCGGGACCTGAACTGCCCCCACCGCTATACAGCTATAGAGCTTTTCGAATTCAATTGCTTTCGCAAACGACAACAATTTAACCAAAAGGAAAAGAGCAATAACAAACCTAACATCTAATTCGGTCCACCAGGAGAAAACTAAAGCAGCATAAAAAGACAAGAAAGGAGCGCAAAGTGCTATAATTTCACTTTAATAGAAGACATAATTGAAAATCATCCTGGTATTTGTTTTTTTTTTGCCGACCGGTAAGCCTTACAATTTTATTACTTTTTAGTCAGTGATATTTTGAGAACAATTTATTCTGGTTATAGATAGTTTTTTTTGCTACAAGTATACATTTACGTTTGCCACTTATCCCAGAAATGCATTGTGTTAGAGACCTTAAAAACGAGAAGTTGCATTCGTTTACACTGAACCTGGCGTGAAAGTGAATTTATTTTCTTTGTTTGCATGGATAGATAGGGTGGCTACAAAGAGAAACGCTGGGATTTTCCATGCACGGATGTCAGGTCCATGTGTTTGTTTTAAACGGTCTTTAAGTGTTAGATCACTTTCCTACTTCTCATATATGTATAATGATATAATGATTAATAATATTTTGATCAGATTAAAAAATGCACACTTCTTTGCTTCATTGCAAATCTCCAACAAACTTAAGTGGCAGAACTGCACGTTCAGTTATTTTGTAAGTATTAAGTAGCAAGGACTTTTTGTACTATTGTTTATAAATGATGTAACAACAAGGATTTATTTTAAAAAGAGATCTTAAACTTTTATAAATGTTACTTCGTGCACGCTTGTTTAAACACACGCTTCTTTTCAGTTACCTCAGATAAATGTTTTATTGGTTATGTACATGCAGTTCGTTCTCTTTATTGTAACAGGATCCTCCACCACGTGGGATCGTAGCCTTCATGCAGCTCACTCCAATTAGGGTTGGTCTCTCACGTCAAAGCTATCACCCTCTTCCAACCTCACGTACACTTATCTGTCACTGAAAAATGATTTCGCTAGTAAGGAAGCGAGGACAGTGACATTGTGTCTTGGATCGGCGATTGTGGTGTGGAGCGCACCAAAGACTTCAGTTTTAATTGTAAAAGAGCGAAGTGCGCTTTAGATTCTAGTCCATCGAATTTTTCCGAGGCACATGATCAGGTAGGGTTTTATTATGGGTGAGGCAACTAGTTACTGTCGGGACATTTTTAAACGCTAGATTAACTTTTAGGTTCTTTAAGATGACAATACAGAAAAAATAAGTTTAAAACCAAAAATACCCAACTCGAGTTTGCACAGTAGCATAGCACCTCCTAGTAGTTAAATAATCTAATCAGAATTACTGGATTACTACATGTCATTACCATGAATTCCTGCTATTTATTTATTTATTTACTGTTTTTGTATTAGGCAGACATGAATATTGACTCTCCACTGTGTTAAGGAGAGAAATGCAATGATCCTAATAAGATAACTAATTAAACCTAAGATACTGATGGAGATTGTTTAAGTGTGCAAAGCCCTTACTGAGTTTCTAGCAACTGGCATTTGGGAATGCGATTTGAGATTGTGTGTGTTGACTGTGACCCATTACTTAGATTTGGATTTTTGCCATTTTAATACTGTTGCAAGAGGTTAATTAGGGAAAGATTCTTAATTAAAGTAAATATTGGATCAGGACCCGACGCCCCCCCCCCCCCCCCATGTCTTTTTTTTGAATTAGTTCAAGTGACCCCAAAACAATGCCACTACAGTGCATCATACACCAGATTGAATCTCTTTTAATATTATAATGAACGGGTCTTTTTTTGGTTGTTGTGATTACTGGTGTTTTTTTTTCCTTTTACATGTATATAGTAGGAACATACAAACACTCTCCTGCCAGGAACTGAGGGTATTGTGATGCCTGACATCAGCCAAGCGTGCCAGTGGTGGCCTGTTTGTCCTGACAGTTGTGCTCACCCTAGGTCAACGTTCATGAGTATGCCAACAAACCAGGAGTCACTGAACCCTGTCTGACAGAGGGCCAGGGGCAGCGTCTGGTTTTGTGAGAAAGATATGGCTGAGAGGTCCAGTCCAAGGCAATGTGGTTGTGCAAACATCCTTACAACTATTACCTTGTTTATTATAGCCCTAAACTCTGGACCTAACCAGAGATGACATGTATGTTTGCGGTTTGGTCATCTGTGGCATTGTTGCTGATTAATTTTAATATTTGTCCATTCTGAGGTGGTAGCTTACGTTATATATTAGCTATCTGAGACTTGGTACACTCAAAGGACATGCGTAAGATACATCATGTGTCCTAAATTTCTAATCTGGTTATTGTTCTCCAAAAGCAATGAGTTAAAATTAAGTGTGTATTACACTGTTTATAGATGTGTTCACTGTGTTCACTGTGTTCCCATAGTCATTGTTGCTCTGTGCTGCCATATAAAATTGTCACAGGCAAAGATTATCCTGCAGCATTTCTTAGAGCCATAGGTTGAAGTGATGTGTGTGTGCACACACAGCATGCACCCTTGTTTATTGTAACCCTAAAACCAGGGGAAGGGCCCGGGTTGTGGGGTGTCCCTCTTGATGGATGCTAAAAGGTGTTATACAGAAATGTACACTAGAGATTTTTGTACTATTACTACACATTATAATAAGACAAACACGAGTGAAATGGATAAAGACAGAAAATGGTTAAAAAAGACTACATTATGTAGCACCTCTGATTCATGACAAAGCCTTGTTAAAAACATCAAGGTTTGCTGCATTATCCCAGCATTCAACAGACCTGTAAACATTGAAGTTAAAAGTTTTTGAAAAATTAAAAGTTTTTGTCTTTTAATCTCTAAAGAAATCTGGAACCGTACCCTTGAACTGCGGTAACTGTAAATGTTACCACAGTACCACTGCTTGGTTGCCAAGGGTGGCTGTGTGAGTGCTGTGCCTCCATTTATTCAGTATTGTTCATGCTGAAAGGTGGGCAGGCAGCCTTGTAGTCTTCAGCCAGATGCTCACCTTGCCTGACTCTTCCCCCTGCTGCTCATAAGAAAAGTGAGAGCATTTTAATTTGTGTTTAATGACACTTGCCTGCCCCACAGCCTCTCCAAAGAGTGCTCTCTTTGGAACGCCTTTGAAGTGTTTGGTTCCCACTGTTCTGTTGTTGCTGCATACCTGTTACTTACCTGCAGCTGGAATGTTCAGAAAGGTCTTTTGTAGCCTGATGTTGTGAGCGTTAGGAAGAGTTGTGTTTGTTGTTTTTGTATTTGTCTGAAGTCAGGTTTTCTTTAGCCACTTTCTAAGAAATTAAGACACAAAACAGAATTGGAGTGTTTTCATCAGTGCAAGTGTGTGTGTGTGTGTGTGTATATATATTTATATGTATATATATTACATGTGTGTGTGTGTGTGTGTGTATATATATATATAATTTATTTTTATTTTTTACTTTTTTGAAGAACCAACTGTGGAGAATATGGATTAGTTAAATACATGGTGCACACAGGTAAGGATGCAGGCCAGGTTACCAATTTGACAAAGTCCACTTGTCCAGATTTAAAACAAATCTGCTATAACCTTAAACTCCTCTAACCTTATGATTTCTCCTCATGATATCTTGTGCCTGTTTCATTGAGCAACCAAATTCAGTAACAATGAGAGTGTGTTGAAGGCACTGGGTATTTTAAGTGGACCCCTCCTGATAATAACTTCCCTTGTGTTACCATACATGCATCAGACAGCTAACCACATGTCCGCCAAGCACCAGTGTGGACTAAAGTTTGGATGGCTGTTCAGAGTGCCCAGAGAAAGGCATCAGTAATAGTGACATGGTGTTAATGGTCCCATCAGTCAGTTTTACAGTTTAAAGCCCCTTTAAATTTTGATGCTAACCAAAGAGACATTGAGAAATATCAATAAGCAAAAACTATAGAGCTGTGACACCAATTGAGAAATGCTGCACAAATCTGTAAAACCCTGCATAAGAGCATCTGCCAAATGCTATAAATGTAAATAGAGATTTGGATTTATGTGTACTTATTACTTTTACATATGGAGCATTTGTATCTGACGCATGACCAAATATTTTTTGTGAGCTTTTTTTTTTTTTGAGTTGGGGGAAATAGGTTCTTAATTCTGTATGCAGTCTCTGTCCGTGGATCACTGGTTGAGGTAGACATGTTGGTATGACAGCTATTTAGTGTCTGCACTATGCAGAAGCTCTGCATGGCTGAGTTTGTTTGGGTGTGTGTCACAAATAAATCTGCCTATACGGAGCTCTTTGCCTTGCAGTTGTATGTATATACCATTTGTATGTATATACTGTGTGTATTCAAAAACTGACTGACTAATTTAGCTAGTCTGCACAGTAGCAGCTTCCATTTGACCCTTCCAAAACACATCTTTGCCAATCGGCTTGTCCATAGTTAAACTGCTTTGAAAAATGTTTATATAAGATTGCGCTTTGCTTGGGTCAGACCTACCCAGGAACTCTATGTTCACTGTGCCATTTGCATGGTCACCAGCAGCCAGCCTCTAGGTGCAACACACCATATTTACTAAACTGGTGATC
Organism: Electrophorus electricus; assembly: GCF_041902795.1. Classification (NCBI taxonomy): domain Eukaryota; kingdom Metazoa; phylum Chordata; class Actinopteri; order Gymnotiformes; family Gymnotidae; genus Electrophorus; species Electrophorus electricus. Next base: position 14,260,401 of record NC_137503.1, read on the forward strand.
AGAGACTGCCAAAGCATTTCTGTAGTACTGGCTTATAATGCATTGCTTCTGTCATAGTTGGCGTCCAGAAATATGATGATTTATGGGGCTACAGAGAGTAAAGTGGAAGCTAATGACTAATGGCACATCATGTCTTTGGAAAGTAATTTAACGTTATGAGAGCTGCTGGGTGGTCTTCAAATACAAATGATAAATGTGTGTGAGAGAGATAGCTAGTGTACATAGCTTTGGGGTAAGCTGAAGACACTAAGTTTAGGTTACTATTTTTAATAAATTTGAGCTGTTTTGACTGTTGTGCACTAGGGTGGGACTGGGTGTTTGGTTCTGTGACCTCACAAAATTAATTTCTACCATCTGGAATGAAGAGCAGGTTACAAATAGAAGTAGCTGTTCATGTGATGATGTGATGATGAAATCCTGTATGCATTTGTTTCACCATTTAACACTGTAATCATGCTGTTACAATTAAACTTTTTTTTGTGGATCATGACATACAGTATTATAAGTTTTATTATAAGTATTCTAAGTTAATAAGTTAGACTCCTATATGGTCTTATTTAAAAAGCTGAAGGCATACATTTACCTGCTAATAACAATAACCAGATAAACAAATGTATTATTTGTGAGTTAGAGAAACAGCAAACTCTTTATGTATATGAATGTGAATTATGACCAAAAATATTCAATATCTTTAAACAGCTGTTTTATAGTCTCAACTTGGCATATATGTTTAAGCTTCGACCTCCCCTAATTCCCAGACGGATTCACTTCAGGAGAGTAAAATGTACCGTCTGCACGTTCTCAAACTGAGAAGAGTGAAGGTCAGAGAATAGCAGCACTGTACAGATTCTCATGGGAGAATCAGAACTCCCTCATGGGCAATAGCTACATGTCCTGGGTTTTATGCTTGTACATAAGCCTACTTTATCATGGGAAATAGGATTTCAGATATAACAAAAGTTGGGCTTGTTTGGCACCTATATTTTTCTATTGGCTTTCCTTTAGTTAAACTCCCTCTGACCCTGTGCTGACCTTCAATCTGTGCCAACAGATTGGCTTGGCCCATGACTCTGTCATGCCACCCTGAACCCCAGAAGCTCGCGGAACTAAATTTATCAGTTTATAAATAAATGTAAAATAATCCCACTGCCATCTTTCATTACCTTTGACTGAGCCTCAAACTGGCAGTTCTCATTGCTTGGCAACTCAGCATTTACATACATAGTGGTTGCTGCCAGTAAACAGAAACTGGCTACCCCCACAAATCCTTATACATATTTTAGCTTGTATATTGTTATACATATTACATTATTCAGGTATAGCATATTGCTTGCTTCAACATGGCAACATTCCACTTATGCCAAAAAAAAAGCTTAAACTAAGTGCCCTTCTATTTGTCATATCCACTTGCTTACTTATGTAAGATCACAGAGACTCCTGACGTGCACTTCACTTCTTTTCTCAAGTGAGGTAGCAGAAGTCAGATTTCTTTAGTGGTATTGAGGAGCGGACTAGCTATGACCCAGCTAGGTAACTCCTCCTCAATGAAGGGGCCTCCTCCCTTGGGTTGTGCTATACTTGCATACTGTCTGTGCCCTATGCAGCAGTTCCATTCATTGCAGGGACATAATTATGGTTAAAGGAAGAAATCACACAGATAACATTAATCACAGCATTCTAGGAATGTGTCTTATGCTGAAAGACAGATACTGTTTTTTGTGCATCTTTAAAAAGAATTGAGTGCATACCTTTCTTTTTTGTAATTTGATCTCTGCTTTTGAGTGAATATGGCTGTCAAGGTTCACAAATGCTTTTTCACAACACAACATCCTTGCACATTGTGATAAATGCATAATATGGAAATATAATAATAAACTGATAAAAGGTGTTTCCCCAAAAAGAAATGTTATGTGCAGTTATATGCAGTTATACACTAGTCTGTAATTGACAGATAGACACACTGTGAATGTGTTAACACCTCTGTGTTTTACAGACGTGAGAAATCATATAACCCTCACGCTGAACCCTCCCTGTTTCCTGCATGGAGCCCATCCAATCAGAGATGAGCATCCTGGTCAATGGGAGAACTCCTGACCCTGAGGATGACAGTATGCCGATGAAGACAATGATGGAGGAAGAGCAGTAGGCCTCACTTTATACATCACTCTAAATTTTATTTATCTTGCTGACAAAATTCTGAAAATCTTTACTTTAGAATGCTGTGGTGATACTGCATATCGTAAAAATGATATTGGCATTTATGTATCACGGTGATGCACCAAACTGCTTGCAGGGAAAACTTCCCACTTATTATTACTTGACATATAATTTGTTTTGTCACTATACCTCAAATGTTATCTATACATAGAATACTGTTCTGCTTATAAGTTTGCATACCCTTGACAGAAATTATAAAATGTTAAAACAAGTGATTATAAAGGTATCACTGCTTGACCAAAGGAGCTAGCTAACACTAACTAACAGCTATCTAACACTAACTTAAAATCCATGTAAACTGAAAACCATAACGTGTTTCAGATCCTTAACATGATGTATTTCTGAGAGAAGCAGGATATTGGGTAAGGAAAACATATGAGTGGCACATGATTTTATCCATCAGCATTTGATTGGATCATGAAAAGTGACTCAATCTAACATTGAGTCATATCTGGATGCTAGCCTGCACACTTTATCATTAGAAAGTACTAGTACTGGTCAGTAGTTGGGTGAGGAATATTTGAGTTTATAACAGTGAATTGGCTAGCATTGGCTAGAGGGTATCTGTTTACTACAGTGGTGTTCAGCTTCGGTCCTGGAGGGCCAGAGTGCTGCAAAGTTTAGTGATTGCTCTGTTCAGACACACCTACTAAACCTGGCTATTGATTGGTGAGTTGAATCAGGTATGTTTACATATGCAATTACCAAACTACACTGGTCTCTGGCCCTCTTGGAACAGGGTTTGACATACTGCTACATTAACTAATATAAGTTAAACACACACCTGATTCAACTCATGAATCAATAGCCAGGTTTAGTAGGTGTGTCTGAGCAGAGAAGTCACTAAACTTTGCAGGACTCTGGCCCTCCAGGACCAGACTTGGACACCCCTGGTATACAAAATGCTTTTATTTCTGAAGGTATTGCCACATCTGTCAAAAGCAGTGTAGGCGAGTTGCATTTTTGAAAAAAATGCCAGGTGAAATGTCTCAAACATAATATGGTATTCCCCAGGATGCAAAATATAAATCTTTGAGCCTGCGGCCCCGTAACTGTGGTATTTTAGGTAGGGGGTACAAGGGTATTGTATTAAACAACCAAATGCACACCTCCTGTCTATGTTGCTGGTATTTACAGGAACTAGCAGGGAGAACAGGCTGTTATATTATTGGTTAATTTTATTATTCAGAGAAATGTCAGAACAGGTTTAGCGACTGGCAAAAGAAGATGACGTATTCCAAAGAACTTTGTCTATTAAATTATTTTTCACTTTGAATTACGCTTAATGTGACACAGAATTACAATTAAATTTTAGATTGTGCTAAAAGTACACACGAAGTGGTTTATTACTAAAGACAAGAATAAACACCTTGTTTATCAATTTTCTCCAATTACGCTATCAGTCAAAAATTTGGACATATCCACTCTATTTTTACTATTTTCCACATTTTAGAAAAAATTGTGAAGGTGAAAAAACACATATGTGAATTCACTGTGCACATATTGTCTTAGATTTGATATTTTTCAAGGTAGCAACCTGTTACTTTGATGACAGCTTTGAACTTAGTATTCTCTTAACCAGCTTAATGAAGCAGGTGGCAAGCACTTGTAGGGTGAGAGACTCAAGTTCTGAATGAAAACCATTTGCTGACGAGGCATTCATTCTGTTAAAAAGATCTCATGGTTCCTTTAGATGCTTTAGCCTTCTGAGGTTTATATGATGAAGAAGCATGTTGTAATACTATGGTATTTATAATAGAACATATGCAGGCTGGGTAAGAGAATTATATGTAAATTGCAACAAAGAATGATTGTGGGTCCAAGACGTTTACATTTAGCTGACACTTTTATCCAAAGCAACTTACAATTATAACTGAGGACAACTTGACTAAGGGTCTTGCTCAGGGGCCCAACAGTAAGGACTTGGTAGTGGTGGGACTTAAACCAGCAACCTTCCAATTGCAAGTAAAATGTCTTAACCACTGAGCTACCAGTGCCCATGGTTAGAAGCCTATGCACTATGTAAAAGTAACAACTTTCTTTATGAGAAGCCCATGTTCAGGCTTTTCCTTGCATCATCCAATTTCCTAGTGGTTGTCTCAGATTTTTCCTTATTAACCTGATCCTGTCTTAGTCACAGATCCAGTGCTTTAAAAAAATCTGATCTTGAATATTGGGCATTTTCAAATATTTGGATAACTTTTGTGATCTTTTACAAATGAAACCATGACAAAAATTTGATCAGTGCTTCTGCTTTTTTATTGTGAGTGCACAAAAACATTTTTTGCACATTCATAAGGACAAATATTTTGTCACAGAGTAGATTATCTTCATCTTAATCTAAATTTACTGCAGTTTGCAATGACTGGCCCAAACTGAGACACCTGCTTTTATATCTTAAATACAGTTATGTTAAGCTTATTACAAACCTGGAAAATCTTCAATTTAGATAACTTAAACTTTGTGTGCCGTGGGTGCGCAAATTTATGAGCAGTCTTTCCCCAGAACATAGATGTTTGGTTTTTTTTGTATGCAACCCACTTGCTGGACAATATATGAATGTGCCTTTATCCAAAGTCGGTTAAATAATCAATATTACTTGGAATGTAAATGTGCTTGCTGGAATGGTGTGTTTCTTGTTTGTTTTCTAAGTGCATGTTTGCCTTGTTTTTGTGCTTGCATTGGATGATTGATGCCCTCTCTCAACCCTAAGAAATGGTTCAATGAACAGGTAGGTGAAAGTCTTTAAAATAGCTTGCTGATTTATTTTAGATCCCAAACTAACTGCTTCATGTTGTCATTATGATGACATCTGAGGACATATATCTCTCCAGACCTTGCTGATATGTACATATTGAATATTATTTTCATTTTAAAATTTATTGCATCTGTGCGCTCACCGAGACAAATTCCTCATATTTCAAACATGTTAGGAAAATCAAACCGATTTTGATTCTGACACTTCCGTTAGGTTAAAGAAGTCTCCACTTCTTGATGTTTGACAGGCTTGATGATCCTGAGAGTAACCTAGCAGAGAATATGGAGTTCCTTCCCAACAGTGGAGGCAAGAAGCCACGATTCACTGATGTAAGTGTGTGTGTCTGTGTGTGTGTGTGTGAGAGAGAGAGAGAGAGAGTATCCGTCATATAACCAAAGGTAGACATTTGAGCACAGAAAATCTAATGTCAATAGCTTCTACACAGATAACATGTAATTCATCACTATGCTGGTGCCATTTACCATATCTAATAAAAATGAATATAAAGTGTATTCACTCATCTAAACTGAAGGAATGCAGGTTTTGCATGTTTTAAAGTATGCACTATATTAGCTTAGTTTTTGTGGAGCTGCTTTATAACTCCATCACACATTTTGCTTCTTTTGTCAGTTCGAAGGGAAGACCTCTTTTGGCATGTCTGTCTTCAATCTTGGCAATGCCATTATGGGCAGTGGGATTCTGGGCTTGGCATATGCCATGTCCAACACTGGCATTCTCCTTTTTTTGTAAGTCTGTAACGGTCACAAACATGACATTCACTGAATTATATGATAAGCAACTTGAAGGCTGAAATCACTTCTCCAAGTTTACCGACCATTTCAGAAAAAGATATTTAATAAGATATATAAATATTGAACAGCAGTCTTCTGTTAGTATTAGTGAATCAGATTCATTAACACAGTTCATTCACAACAGAGATGATCACTGAAGGGCAGGGGTAGCTCAGTGGTTAAGGTAATTGCAAGGGTGCTGGTTCAAGACCCACCACTGCTAAGTTGCCACTGTTGGGCTCTTGAACAAGGCCCTTGATCCTCAAGTTGTACTCACTCATAATTGGAAGTCACTTTGGATAAAAGTGTCAGGTAAATGTAAATCACAAAGCAGAGAGTTGTCATTGCAGGCAGTGTGTTTTTCCATAGTAATCTATATATACAAGTATCTCCTTATATGCTTCTTGCATCCTTACACTATATATGTAAGTCCTTCTCTCTAGCAGCTCTGTACAAGTAACCCATAATGAAAAACAACAACAACTGAATAACAGTGCTAAATATAATCCACTTTAGAGTTTTGTCGAACTGGATATTATAAAAAAATTTGCTCTTAACTGTAATGCAGTACTAAATAATACTTGTTATACTAAAGGATAAATCTTAAAGGTATGATCTATGATCATGACGGCTTGTCTTAACCTAGGATGTTTACAAATAGGTCTGACACTTTACTTAACCACACACGTGCCTTGACCTAAAGGAATGCCATATATCACAAACAGCGATCTCTTTTCCTAATGTGGGGAGGAGGGCAGGGCTAGTGAATGTGTCCACCAGGATACCAAACAACTCACTGCTGGTCTATGCCCCTCCCCCTGAACACTTCTCATCTGTTGGCTCCTGCCCTGCCTACTGGACTAAGCCCCTCCCCCATGATATTTTTCCATGTTTTTGCTTAGCCTATTAGCCTTGCTTAGCCTATTGGACTGTGCCCTCCCCCTAAGAATTTTCCAGCTCTTAAACCAACCCCTTGTGCATCTGGAAAGGCTACTGCCTAAAATAGTCCTCTCCCACTCTTCTGCTGAACACGTCCCTCTGTTCAAAAAAGTCTCGCCCCTTCGCATATATGGGCATCAGATCTCATTTCCTCATATATATGGGTTTCCCATTCTGTCTGGCTGAGGGAGCAGTGCCGAAAGCAAGCTTGGGTGTCCTCAGCCTCAGACATATTGTGGGGAATTGGACACCATGACTCCAATTACCTGGAAGGCCTAGGTTGGTTCCTCTAAAGATAGACCCATGCTCCATGCTATACTTCTCAAGGCTTCACTTGCAGTTACATAAAGCACATGTGAATTATCTATGTCCTTGAGGGGAAAATTCCCTCCTCGTTGCAATGTAGTAATGAAGTACGGCACAAAAGCAACATTTTTATGATGGTTGTAAGTTGAGCAGTCACCCATCATTTGGACATTCACCGTCTTTCACAAATGTTTACACCTGTGTCAGTATTTCCCCGCTGTATCCTCACAATGATACAATATATGCAGCGAGAAGTACTGAATTTTGATACAGTGGGAAAGGATGAGATATGGCACAACATGACAGTTCTTTTAGGCACAAGACCTGCCACTCTTTGTCGTAACTCTCTGCAAAGCCTGTGCCTGGACTGTCCTCAGTAGATCAGATGAATTCAGCAGTTTCTGCATTTCCCCATTCTCAGAGCAGTTGTGCAACTTAAAACGGAGATTTTCAAATCCCTCCTGCCAGGTTCCCCCAGCAGTGAGAATCAATGAGACTAATCAAACATTGATTCAGCTGTGGCTTTCCTGTAATTGCTGGCAAACCTGACTACTTCCTTCTGCTGGTTTTCAGTGAGTGAATTAAATAGAATTTCAGTTATTGGTGTTGGCTTTGCCTTCACACGATGTCTGCTGGTGTCTGCGCGCCTGTAAAATGCGCAAGAACGTCACTGGCCTCCATATCCTGGCCTGGAGAGCTCTGGGAAAGGTAGTGACTGTAACCTTTGACCTTTTGAGGAATGCTGAGGGATTGCCAATGTGCTCTCCACCCAGTAAGTCACCAGGGGCAACTCAAGTCTCCTTACTCTCCTTGGCACAAAGGGCTATGGGAAACGTTACTGGTCTACAGTCTGCCATTCATGTCACTGGAGTAGCTCCACACAAAACATCTCATAGAATTTGTCCAGTTTCCAAGCACACTGAACACCTACTGGCAGCATTTGCATCAAACTAGGATTTATGTGGAATATTTTATATTGGAACAAAAGCATTCTCAGCTTTTTGCTGATGCATTGAATCACATGGAAGCTGGTGGATACAAACAGTATGCCATGGCGCAGACATTCTTGCATTAAAGTGAACTGGCTATGCCAGTTACTAATACTCATTCATTGGTAATGCATATGAAGCAAGATGAGTGAACATTAATGAACTAAAACGAGATTTGGACATGCCCTAATACAAGTATATATTTCAGTGCATTCCATGTCCAATTCTCTCAGATAAAGGGCTTGTAATATTTATATGTGTTGCCGGGGCACTGTTGCTTAAGTGTGTTATGGTGCATTAAGTCTAGACACTAATACCTCTGTCCAGTTCTCTGGTTAGCAAAAAATAACTGTACCATAATGGTACCATTCACTGTACCATTGACTATGAGAAAATATTGTCTTGACTACAGATTCAAAGTGTGGATAAATTCATTCAATAGATTAAATCACAAGGAAATCCACACAATATAAATACACAATAATATGCTAAAATGAAAAATTCCCTATCTTAACATTGTAGTCAAAGGTTCAGTGTGATTCTATTTGTAACATTCCAGCATGCTGTTTGAGTGAAAGTAACCTTTACTTAGCTCCAATGCAATGAATGGGCAGTAAATGTTCACCAGGGCAGTGAATGTTTTCTTTTTAAATGGCAGTAGTGAAATACAAAGTAAATTAAATCTCCAAATGCCTGTACTGATAGCACTCAGAGAAAGCATAGTTCATGAATATCTCTTCTCAGGTTCCTCCTCACAGCAGTTGCTGCTCTTTCGTGCTACTCCATTCACCTCTTGCTTAAAGCCTCCGGTGTTGTTGGTAAGCAAATCTCTATTCAGGCTGATCTCTTTTGACAATAGCATCTTATATCCTGAAATTACTCATTGATCACTGATATTCTAGTCTAGTTTGATGTTGCATCAGATAATTAAAAACATGTCAAAGAAAGCGGAACTAAACCACAGTAATAGTAATTAGAAAATGTGCTCTTGCACACACCTGTGTGAAGTTGTTTTGGGAACTTCTAGACTGCTCTATGCAACAAGTCAGGCTTTGGTGATTTCTCGGTATGTTTTTACTTTCTGGCAATATTTCCAGGAATCAGAGCCTATGAACAGCTGGGTTTTCGGGCCTTTGGGACGCCTGGAAAGATGGCAGCTGGAATTTCTATCACACTGCAGAACATTGGAGGTGAGTGGAGTGAATCAGAAACTTTATGCAGGTCTGTTCTATATTTTGTATTTCCTATTGCTTATTATTAACATCCATTACATCGTTCAATTGATTAAAAGAAGAAAGGGACACAGATGGCATTATGTCCACTTTATAAGCACTGTTTTATGGCAATTTGTTATCACACCATTAGGGAGCAATCAATATGATTGCATTTACAAAGACACTTGTTTAAAAAACATTGAGACAGAGCCTTTTCCAAAAGGTAAAAGCACTCTTGACACGTTAGTTCAGCTACTGCTGTTGGCGTGCGGACACTTCTTCCCAAGTCTGCTTTTTGCTGGTGTATCCCTCACGCCTCCCTTCTTTCTTCATCTCTGTGCTCTACCACTCACTATGTGCCCTGTTTTTCCATTATGCTCTGCTGACTATCATTTTCTTCTTCCTCCTTTTTCTCAACCTTCAACTCTGGATGTCTCCCAACGTCTCTCTGCTGGCACATGGCTGCATCTTTTCTGCTGCTCATAATCAGTACATATCACATGCATAGAGTATAATGAATTTAAGAGATCAGTGCTTCTGTTCTAATAAAGTTCATTCATCCAGTCCTGCAATCCATTGAATTTAAAAAAAGAAATAATATGCCCAAATGTTCTCTTATAGGAACAAGTCATTTTACCACCATAAAGTAGCAAACAATATTTAGGAAGGGAATATTTATTGTTTTTATGTTTCATCTATAAAGAGCAACTCACATGGGATCATGGGAGGTGGCCATGTTTAAAACAGATTTAGAATAGAATCTCTGACACATCCAGGCCACTAGGTGGCAGTATAATGGCTGTTTCATAAAGTGAAGAAGAATAACTGGGGGGGGGGGGGGGGGGGGCTTGTGTGTGTGTGTGTGTGTGTGTATATATATATATATATATATATATATATATATATATATATATATATATATATAAAGGAAACAATTTTGTTTGTAAATATTAGTACACCACAGGTAGAAAAGATGGATGGGGTTTAAGCTCTGACACGTAAGCATGTTTAAGATCTGACACGTCTGATTCACTCCCCATAGCGATGTCCAGCTACTTGTTCATCATTAAGTCTGAGTTTCCTCTGGTCATCCAGGCTTTCCTGAAGGCAGACACCAACTCTGGGTAAGTAACCACCATGACTTCATTGGCAGTACTAAAGAAGCCTTCGAAAGTCCTTTTCTTTATTCCTCCAAGTGAATGACACCGTTCATTTGTTCTCTCTTTGACATGGGTTCCTATAAGCTACTATCCTTCAGGGTGTAGCTTCCACAGTTCTTAAAAGTCCTATGCAAACTGATAACAGTAAGCAATTTCATTGTCCTAGTGTATGTGAAATATGCAGGTCTGTATCAGTATTTTCATTGTAGTCAGTGATCTATTGTTATTTTTATCAGCTTTTCACTTCTCATACTGATGAGGGTAAATACCTATCAACTGTCATGGCCATACCTCAGAAATTTTAAACATGCATCTAGTAGAGGAGGGGCAGTAACATTTATTCCTGATTGGCTATTTGGAGGGCAAGACTTGATTGGCTCCTGCTATCACTTTCTCACCACACCTCTGTCCTACTTGACAATTGCTACAACCAAGGCTGCTGTCATAGGGATAACATGAGTGTTTTTTTTCCCTTGAAACTTAAAGCAGACACTGGACTGAGTCTTTAGTCAGCTGTTTTTTTAATGTATTTAATTTTTTTTTTTTATTTTTTTTAAAAATTTTTTTATTTTTAATTTTTTTTTTTTATGTTTAGAGTCATCTGTAGCATTTGTAGCAACTGTGCTAGCTCTGATCATGTGCTCTTAGCCAGCCTGTACTTTTCTGGACCTTTATATAACCTTAATAATGGAGTATGATTAGTTAGTTATCCAGCATTGCTTATGCTGAAGGGTCAAGATTAATGGTCAAGATTAAATACAAAAATAGACTACATTTTTAGTTTTAAATGATATGGGAGCACGTGCTGTAGCTGACTTTAGAAAAGGTTCATTTTCATGAAGTTCAGGAAGGTCTCACATTTTCTGTTGAAACCATTTCAATTAGCACATCATTAAACCAAAGGCCTTTCTTTCTTAAAGCTGTCCATGACATTAGAATGCAATAAAAGATGCTGAAAGGATTAAGGATCTGATCCTCCTGAAGCCAAACAATAAAATTTCTGCTGTGATCAATTACAGGGGATGCTTGCTCCCTAGAATATTTATATAAATTCTGGCAGATGTGTTATTTTGTATGATGCACAAATAACATGTCATGGGTGGCAATGACCGGCAATGCTAAAATGATGTATAATGTAACGTACATGTCTGAGAAACCAGCACGGCCTTTTATTTTCAGAATCAGAATCAGATTTAAGTTTTCAGGCTCCATGTGGCTCTGGTTTTGATGAAGTGGTACCCTTTACCTGAGGGTATCCTCAGCTGTGTGGTGCTCAGGGTGAATTTTGTCAGCTTATGGTCTGTCAGCCTTTCTGTAGTGGAAAGGACCATTGTATGGACCATTGCAGTCTGCCTGCTGAGCTGAACCACACAGTGGTGGATGAACATAAGGATGATAGAATAAATGGATGAATGACTGAATAAAATTACACTTATATAACACTGTTCTCAGAACACAAGGATGCGTTACAATCAACACACAGCTTTTACATCCAGTCACCACATTGATGCTTTTGATGGTGGTTCTGTAGATCTGGGACAGGATTGGTTGACAGATATCAAATATGTTCTCTTGTCAGTGTCCCACTAATTTATGGCTTTCTTTGTGTTTGGTGTCACCCACTTCTGCCAGGACAGGTGCCCTGCCATATTCTAGCATGTAGCACATGCTTGTATGTGTCTATTAATACACACATTCATTGGCAGTGTATCACAGTTATTCTTTTAGGACTATGATGCATCTTTGACCTTTAGTTTGTTTATGTGCCAGTGTCACATAATGTACATTCATTCCATAACTTAATTCAGCCATTCATTCACTGGGGCAGTACAGTGGCTTGGTGGTTAGCATGTTTGACCCTCAATACTAGGGTCTTAGGTTTGAGTCCGTATCTGGGTCGAGTTTCCATGTTCTGTCTTTTGGATTACATCAGTTTGATCTGTGTCGAAGTCTGCAATCCAAAAACATGGAAGCTAGGTTGATTGGATAGTATAATTGTCCTGTATGAGTGCAACATGTGACTGTGTGCATGTATGTCCAGTGATGGTTGGTGCTCTGTCCTCTCTCTTAACCTCTTCCCCTGCACCCCCAGGGGACTGTGTGCAAATTGTCTGCCATTTCTCATTGTGTGTTTGTAAAAGCATCCTTGAATCTGAGAAAGGTGCTATGTAAATAATAATATAGCTGCTAAGATATAGTGTATAACACTTGGCTGGGTTGTATGTGGCATGGTCTAGGTAGTCACTGAAAACAGAGCTTTCTCCTGCAAACTCTGTTCCTAATATTGTTCAACTCCCAACTCCAAGACCTTTTGCACAGTGATTTTGTTTGTGTGCAGCATGGGTGACTCAAGGGTCCAGGGTGGCACACAGCTATGTTTTTAGTTAGGATAATTTGGGCGCATAAGGATAATTTGGATGCATAAATCGCATAAATCCGAAATGTATATTTCAGAGTCAGTTGCTTAGGAATAGAAATAGAGGTGTTTAGTTATGTGCTAAGTAAATTATAGCTTTCCACCATTATTATAAGAATGTCTTTGCTATTATAGACAGAAAGCACAGAAGAAATAAGGAAGGCAATTGAAAAATAACCACACTCCAAAAAACAAAAACATTATACATCACTTTGTATGCAAAAACATGATCTCTCTCTCTCTCTCTCTCTCTCTCTCTCTCTTTCCATCCCCCGATAGAGAATGGTATCTGAATGGCAACTATCTCGTGGTTCTGGTCACCATATCTGTAATTCTGCCCTTGGCCCTCATGAAGCAGCTGGGTGAGTTACTCTCTTCTCCCTGTGGGCTTTGCACTGTCATGGTAATTCTCATACACCACCACATCTCTCCTCTGGTGGGGTTGTATTCACTCACAAACATAAAAGTAACACACAAATGTTTGAAAGCTGTTTCAGCCTGACTTGTGCAGACAGTCATCATAAATGTCAACATATTATGGCAAATATAATGGCAATCATGACAAACGTGACATATGTGCATTATGCTACTGCTGTAGAGTTTTATTGTCATCGCTGTTTGTGGTGATTTTCTTTCTTGTTGGTGTTGATTGTAAGTTCAAAACCCAACCTAGTATAGATTTATTGATTTATGCCTATCAGTCCTTGCTGAATCAGTTTTGTAGGCTCAACAGTGAATATTATATCTTAATAATTCCCTCTTGAAAGCCATTGTCTGCCATTTATTTAGATTACAGGGTTGTGAAATTATTTGCTGCATGAAGTCTGGCTTTGCAGAGCACAGTTCCTATAGCTGAAGAATTCTCTTTGATCCTGCTTAGACTGTATAGCTATGAGATCAGTGGAGACATAGTGACCATCCAAGTTTTTTCATCCCTCAGGTTACCTTGGTTACACCAGTGGCTTCTCCCTCAGTTGCATGGTCTTTTTTCTCACTGCGGTATGTAGACGATACTAAATAATAAGGAATGTCCTCTTTCATTGTTTTTCATGCATTTTCTATTGTGCTGGAAAATCACACAATGAACTGAATTATTCAGTGGTTTTAATACAAGAAAAGAAGAAGAAGTTGGTAGTACAACAAACACAACATTATAATCTGATGTAATTTGAGCTTCATCCTGTTTCTCCTCCTGCCTCTTCTTTCTCATTCCACACTTTTCCATGCCTTCAGGTGATTTATAAGAAGTTCCAGATTCCGTGCCCTTTTGAGGAGTTCTCGGCCAATAGCACCTCACACTCAGTAATACCTGTGCATTCAAATGCCTCTGTACTGGTTGATCACGCCCACCATTACGATAACAGACATGTGGTGGACGACGCCCACTGCACTCCCCGTATGTTCACTGTCAACTCTCAGGTACTGTGCACTGCCATACTGGATTCTCTCACAGCAGAAATACAATATTAACCTGGACTTTGAGTTGATTACATAATGAAATTTCATTCATTGGTTTTCTTTTGCTTTTCCTTTTGCTCCTAAGACTGCATACACCATCCCCATTCTGGCCTTTGCCTTCGTGTGTCACCCAGAAGTACTACCCATCTACACTGAACTGAGAAAGTGAGTTTGAGACACACCCCATGCATTATCAGCTTACTCAGTCATGGCTGAATTCAATCCTGAGAGCCTGACTGTCCGGTACCATGTCCGGTGATTAGCCATTTGTTTCCATACCATTAAAGCCTCTTTTGCTAACAGATTGTGACCATAGAGGGCAAGTTATTAATGTGACTTGTTTTATGTGCCTTGTGTATGACCTTGATACCTTCTCTTTGCTCACAGCCCTTCTCAGAGGAAAATGCAGCATGTCTCCAACATCTCAATTTTTATCATGTACTCCATGTACTTCCTCGCTGCCCTTTTTGGTTATTTGACCTTCTTTGGTAAGATACATCTCGACCTTAAACCTTACGCCATGCCACACAACTGTCATATTCTCGCTCTCACAGTCTTGCTAAGAGGCTGAATATATGCTAATGTTGCTAAATGAAAGGGGTAGAGGCGAGTTAGCCACTAGCCATTATGTAAATGGTATTACTGTGGCCTGATCCAATTATGCCTCATTATTCAAATGAGATTACTCTAGCCTGATCCAATTATCTTTCATCGACTGAAAGCTATACTGCTGTTTGTGATTGAAATATATTTTTGAGACTTATCCTTGCAGAATTGTGAAAAAAAGAAATATTTGCATTCTTTATCATTGCCTCCTTTCATCACAGAAAATGTGGAGGCGGAGCTACTCCACACCTACAGCAGAATCGACCCCTATGACACTCTGATCCTCTGTGTGCGGCTGGCTGTACTCACTGCTGTCACATTGACTGTACCAATTGTGCTTTTCCCCGTGAGTTTGGAGTACACCTCGGCATTGAGAAACAGAACAGGGTTTTTGGTCCTGGTCCTACACACTCACACTGGAATCACGCAACAGGGCACATTCTGACATGACCAGTTCAGGCACTGTGCTAATGAGCTGATTGGGTTGAATCAGGTGTTTTAGATAAGCAAGACATTTAAAATGTGCAGTGCTGTGGGTCCCCAGGAGCAGTACTGAGGAACCCTGACAAAAACTACTGACTACAGATGGCCAGAACACATATAGTGTCATTCAAACACAGAATCATCCAGAAACTCTTACAAAAAAAATTATCGCTAACTGTGTTTCACCTGGTACATATAGGATTATTATATAAATAATATAGGACACAAATATCATTTAATTTGTTGCACATTTATCTAGGTAATGTCTCATTTGTATTGTACATTTATGGCATTTAACCATTTTTTTCCAGAGCAGTTTATATTAGTTATTTGTTCTTATCCATAGAAGTGTCTCCTCTCTGATTTGTATATATGCAGGTGCGCAGGGCCATCCAGCAGATAATCTTCCCGAACAAGACCTTCAACTGGATCCGTCACATTGCTATCGCAGTCATCCTCCTCACCTGCATCAACATGCTCGTCATCTTCGCCCCGAACATCCTGGGCATCTTTGGCATCATTGGTGAGTCTGTGTGCCACCTTACAGACAGGAATACCCGACCTTCTGTCCAGAGAGAATGTAGGTCTGATGTTTTGGTTAGAGGAAGTGTTCTGTCATGACGTCATGTCATCACGGTTCTCTCCATGACAGGACATTGAGCATTGTTGTTTGTCAAATAATGCGATGTTTGCAGTGGTAGTTTACAGCAGTCCTTGTGTTGCTTATGGTGTCATAAAACATATATAACATTGCAAAACAGCACCACGAGTCATTGTTTAGTGTCTGTCTCTTTTGGTCTGGATCTCCTGTTCTTGTACTGCGTATTTCTTAAGTAAAAAGTAGGTATTTGTTAAGCTTTACTTGGCACGTATACACAGGCTGTTAACACTCTACTGGTTTGTTTGTTTGGCCTGTCTGTGGCCTTGACCACATTAAACATGACAATTCCTGATTTTGACACAGATCAAACTGATGCTAAGTCAATATTTTGCCTTCAGTCACCCTAGAAATGGGACACATGTCAGGGTACCAAAGGTGATCTAGGAGCCATGTTGTACTGGTCCTATGATATTTTCCTGAAGCGCTTTTCACAAATAGTGCTGTTATTGGTAAGGGTGCACAATAAGGACAGAATATTGTATTGTTCCAGTCATTTCCCCTTTTAATACAAATGCTTTATCATTGTCCACTTAAGGAATACTGATTTGTGCTTGACATCCAATCAAAATGGGTGTCAGCTACAACCCCATTTTGCATACTTTTGCAAATCAGACATTTTCAGCTTGTAATGTTAAAAGACTATCCATTAATAGAACTATAAGTGTAAATGTGAGCCTGACAGACAGAGTTTATATATATATATATGTTTCTGTTTCTGTCTTTTTCCTTGCTGTGTACAAGTGTACATCATATCTATATCTATCTGCCTTTGGGTAATCTTTCTCAGCCAGGGAGCATTATATAAAAGAGGTCTGCAGGGCACATGGATAATTAAATTAATGTTAAATTGGAAACAGGAAACTGTCCCGCTCATCACCTGTCCTCCGCTTCCACCTTCAGGTGCCACCTCGGCTCCGTGCCTCATCTTCATCTTCCCTGCTATCTTCTATATCCGCATTGTTCCCAAAGATGAAGAATCCTTGCGCTCCACCCCCAAAGTCATGGTGAGCCTCTCATCTCTGAACATCGGTTGTAGAAGGAGAGGCTTTGAAAAGTGATATTTGATTTATCATAGGCCATGAACTTCTGATATTTGCTTTATGTACATCTGACCCACTTTCTGCTTTTTGAGCAATGCCAGCAACCATTGCCCAGACGACCTTAAATAAGCTGTCAGTTTATCTTGTCTGATGATTTAGCGTTTAGGGTAGCTGGATTGTTTTAATAGTGATGTTTTTTTGGGCCACGGCAGTGGGTAATTTTGACTGACACCCAGTCTGTCTCTCAGAAGCAGGCATCTTAGTAACGTCCCCTTTTCTCTGTTTCCTACTCGCAGGCTGCCTGTTTCGCTGGTTTGGGTGTGCTCTTCATGATCATGAGTTTGAGCTTTATCATCATCGACTGGACAACAGGGGGAGGCAGTGCAGTTGGTGGTCACTAGGGGACAGGCTGATTGTGTTTGTGTGTGTACGTGTGTGCATGTGATATAACATGAGTATACGGAGGAAGAGTAGATGGCATATAGGGAGTTGGGAATCATCTTTTGACTCTTTTTCATTTTCAAATATTTTGTTGAGCAGTGCTTCCCAACTCAGGTCTCAAGGTTCACATTTTTTGCTCTGTTCCAGCTCCCAGCACACTTGACCCAGGTAATAACCACACAGGAAGCTAGACTAGACATTGAATATGCATCTCGAGACACAGCTTTGGAACCTCTGGAGTAGAGGATGCATTCCCCTTCATTGGGAAAAAAACGGTGAGAGAATGCTGGCCTACTGTTCCGGCTAGACAACTGCTGCTAATTGACGGTGGAGAATATATTTTACCATTGGTCAAAGAACCTCTGAACCTGGGACTGAGTATTTGCATTCTGTGATGGTGAGTGCATCCTCCTCTGCAGAGAAGCTCTGTAGTGGCGCCTTTCTACCTCTGTCATCCACCCAGAACTCTTCCACCCATAAATCTACAGCTAGCTCTGTAGATCAACACCCTCGCATTCTGTTCGGTTTTGTAACACCGAGAGTGCATGCTTTGTACTGTAGGTGCAAAGAAGAAAAAAGAAAAAAGGCAATTTCTATTTTTTTATTGCATCGTCTGTAGGACTAGTAGCAGATACAAAATTATAGTTTAGATTTGTCTAAAAGGGTAGAATGAAGTAGTAGCCAAAGGCAGAAGATTGTTCTAAGAGAGGCAAGTGAAAATAATTCATTTGTATTAGCTTTAGCTCTCAGGAACATTTAGAGTGTCCTCTCCTTCTGGTAGCGTGCTTTGGCAGTGGGACACACTGAATGCAGGCGGATGCGATGTGTGCGCACACAGATATATCACTGTCACTGCTGGAGGTCTGTAGTGCTGAAGTAGCCCTGTTTTACTTATATCGTTCCTCCTACATCTACCGTGAACACAGTATTGGAAGCCAGGGATTGTTCAGACTTAGATAAGTTAACAAATATTTATTGAAATGTATGATGGTTTTTTCTTTTTTTAGTGTAGAATGTATTTAAGAATATGATCATATAAAGTACAGTTTGTGCCCAAAGAATCATTTAAAAAAGATTACAATGATTTGGATTTAAACAGAAATAGTCATTTATATAGGTATGATCCTAGGCTTAAATAGCCTTGTGTTGTAAAGTATTGGAGGCAAGTCATATCCTTGAATGATAATGAGAGAACTTCAGTCTTAGCTGTTTTAACTGGCCATTTCCATTTGGAACATGCTCTCTCCACCTCTCCACCTTATCAATATCCTTAATAATAGATATCTACAATTTCCTTGTTAGTGTAAAATGATCTGAAATGTACAACTTATGTAGTGTACTACTGAATTGGTATCTATATACATTATAATATCTATATACATTATAATACCAACTGTCACTATTAACTTATACAAAGTTTGATGTATATCATTGTCAGTCAGTAGTGCTATTCAAGTGGTCTTTTTAAGAATATTTCAATTTCAGAACAAAACAAAGCTAAGATGTGAAAGCTTTTGACTCCTAGGAGTTTGGAATGGTATGAGAGAGAATGAATATCTTTAGCCTACACCAAATTATTGCGGGAACATTTAAGAAACAATTCTGTAGCTTTTTGTAACACCCTGGACATTACTACAATAAGAACTGTACATAAAATAACTTTCTAAGCACTGATTTGACAAATGTAATGTATGTAAAACTGCAATGGGAACTCTTCATGAGAAGATGGGAACAATATAGGTCTTCTTATCTGATGAATGAGAAGAAATAGGAACGTCAAGAAATATGTAACTTGTATATAGAGGTAGAATATTCAGAATATGAAAGCAGTTTAGCATTCATTTGTGAAATCAGAGTCAAGGGTCATCATCTTTTAAGACTACTTCTGCACTGTGCTGACCTACACTGGTAAACAGTGCAGTGTGATCATTTAAACCATTAGGTGCAGTGGCAGTTCAAAATGACCATACATGTTCACCAGACTACTTACTTGTGCCAAATTATACATGTAGTCTCCTTCCTATTTAAGATTTATTAATATTTACTCAGAATATATTAGTGATACTCTTGTTCTTTATTTAATTGATTTTAATTTATACTCATAGTATTAAAATGTTTGTGTAATAAGGGTCTTGCAATAGTCCTCATATTTAAAAAAAAAAGTCCTCAATAGCTTTAATATATCAATGCTGCTGATCTGATTCCATGTTGAAATAACATTAAAATATATATTTCACTATTCTCAAACTCTCACCTGAAATCTTTTAAGGCTTTAGATTACTAAAGTTTGCTACTGTGAAAGAGGCAATCAAACATTATTAGATTACCAGTGTTTCATAGCTGTTCTGTTGTGTTCATAAAAATATAGCAGTGTCAGGCCAAAATGTGATAAAGGCTTTTTGTCAATGAAGTGCTTTCCGTCAAACAGCCTGTTGACATTGTTGCTGTGTTTTAGCCCATTTATTCTTTCCTGAGGTCGTTTCTCTGTGGAGTGTTTTTCTGAACCTGCGTGGTTTTGTTTTGTTTTGGTCTAAACTCTGTTCCAGTTACTAACCTCTGTTCCAGTTACTGCAAGAGCACAACAAAACACAGAAGCTTTGTGTATAGCCTATAATATCCTCCAGCTTCAGCTCATGCTAGGTGCTCTTCAGCATCTGGAATTTTCGATGTCTGTCAGACTACCATTCTAAACAATTACTCTGTCCTTTCTTATGAATTTTGTCAAATGAAATGGCTAAAGTGAATAACATCAGGTTTATGATTAATTTTGTGTCTGTAATAATAATGTACATAAGTGTTAACCCCTTCTTATCTGTTATGCATATCTAGCTTGTATAGTGTAAATAGCAGGACTAGATTTAGTTTGACAATAAAAAAATATATGTAGTCGTTTTTAGATCTGTGCGTTTTTTTTGACATCTGATTTTTATCTATATGTGTTAACTTAATGATTTAATTACCCTATTACAATTTATTTTACGATTATCTTTTTTATGACCAAAAATATTTATACAAACCTTGAAAGTCTTTTTCATTTGCCAAGTTGTTTTATTGTGATTTTAGGTCAGAGGTTATCTCTGTTATCAAAAATATTCAAATAGACTACTATAAACGTACATAAATACATCAAAACATACTAGAACTGAGAGACTCTAACATATCAAAAGTCACACAAAACGCTGGTAAAAATGCATACATCATACAAACTTAAAAACCACTAATTGATATTAACTAATTGATTGATATTATTTTAATTTGAAGCGCTGTAATTTGTAAACTGCCTACCTTTGTGTTGGCTTTAAAGCTCCAATCAACGCACCATTCCATGAATACACTTAGTTTCTTCTTTTAATTCTATAATGAGTTGTGAACAGCTGCTCAAGTCTCAGGCCAGGAAGCTTTTAATACCCAAATGCAGGGCTGCCTGTAAGCATTTGGAAAGTGACTGAATTTTTGTTTTGACGCTGTACTCTGTCACATTGGGTTTGAAACAATGACAAAGATTAGAGTGCACTTTTAACTTTCAATATTGCACAGTTAATTGAAATGTATTCTACAATTATTTTCAGGCAGGTGACAGTTATTTGGTTATTTTGGGGCCCGACTCCATTCCTCTTTATTTGGATAATCAAGATATGTACAGGATTGACTCTAGGTAGTCAAGTGTACATACCAAAAAGAAACTTGCACTCAACCATTATCCAACATTTGAGGCAGTCACGCAGGCACTGAAGTGTGTGTGGACATACACTCGATAATTCGTTTTGGAACACACGAGGGCATCGTTACTACACGTCTTCATGCTAATTTGGGTGAGTTGCTGTAAGAAAGACTTTTCTGCGTCTCTGTACTTTATAGTATAGATATATAGTGCACCTCATATCCTCAAGTGATAAAACAAATGTATAATGTAGGAATGTAACCTACGTTCTTGTTTGTGTTTGTACTCAATTGCCTAATAGGAACTGTTTTTTTTTTTCCTTTCTGGTAAGATGTTATTTTTTGCACGATTTTGCACCTACAGTCATATTTTAAAAATATTTTTCGCAGCTCCTCTGAACAAAATATGCAGTCTATATTCTACGAAAAAAGGAAATAGATATGTAAGCACTGCATTTTCCAAAGTTCACCAGCAGCTGGCAATCAAGCTCGCGGTGGAGACGCGCTCAAGGTTTTTAGAAGTGCTGTTTATTCCGCATTAGTTCACAGTCACTACGGGCGTGGCAGCGCCAAACCTACGTTTCTGAGGTTTTTGTCGGATTACGTATGGATTATGTTACTAAACCTTTGATGCGAGAGGACAAGCAATTGAAGACAACAGTTGTGTAGCAGAGTTCCGCACTGGGGCTTTCTACATTTTGACTGATCACTGCGCGCCTCGGCTTTTGATTCGATGCAGTCAAGCTGCTGCGTACGTCAGTGCTTGAGTCCGTTTCACCCCAACATTTGTGTGATAATTTAAGCAGGCGCTCTTAAATATCTGCATGTGGATGTCGCTGGTTTCGTGTTATGTAGGCAGGAAGCGCCTATATTGATTTTTTTTCTGAAATTGCCTTACGGCAACTTTTAGACTGCTATTGTCAAAGAACTCAGATCATTGCCTTCTGTGTGGATTTGTAATGACAGTCGATTGATGGAGCATCATAGTAACTGACATTTTCCAAGTGAAACTTTTTAATTGGTCATATTTTGCGCAATTTCTACTTCAGTCGTCGTCTACGCATTCCTCACAGTCTTCTGTTGTGTTCAGTAAATCGCCGAATACCGCGCTCGAGTGGGTCAATCTCAGGCTTTCTTAGACACCGTTTGTTTTGAATTCGGGAAAGCGCTAGTTGGAAGCGCGCTCGTTTTCGGAACCATGGGGTGTACGGTGAGTGCAGAGGACAAGGCGGCTGCAGAAAGATCGAAAATGATTGACAAAAATCTCCGCGAAGACGGAGAGAAGGCGGCGAGGGAGGTGAAACTACTCCTACTTGGTAAGTCATGGCACGCGATGCGTTTTTCAGCATTACGTTAGGTTAGTGCCTACGGACGCAGCAGACTGTTGTTACATGGCTTCGAGCTCAGATATCTCAAAAATGTTTTTCGGTGATAGTAATACAATTTAAAACAACATTTTGAGGAAGATTTAAATGGTAAGTTACCCGTATGTGGGTATTCGTCATTTAGGCTTAGCGTACTATAAAAATGAGCTAGACTAAAAGATTTAAAGCAATTGCAACAGATAACAGGGCTTATATTTTTGGGTGTGAATTGGTGTGCTTTTCTGTCACAGCCCCAACACATCAGTCGACCAGGAACAGTCTCGTGTACCAACCACTAACAGATAAAACACACTCATTTTCAAGGCCATTCAAAAGTAGTATTACGTGAAAGGGCACTCAACCCCTCCCTTTTTTCACCGTTTCTCTCATACGAGCGCATATGCAGGATGCATGTGACAGGAAACACAGTACTGAGGTTTGCGCGGCAGTGCCCTATTTATGCATTTTCTGTTTGCACTGTTTGCGCAGATGAGACATTCTGACATATCACCACTGAACTTCTCAACCAGCAGAGTCTGGAATGGATCTGCTCAGCCTCGTTTGTGCAGTGAAATATCCCCACACAAACATCCAAACAGCAGCGATCTCTTTATTAGAGTTGTAAATGGGGCTTCCGAGGCTAGTTAATTGTTAGTCTCCTATATGAGGCCTTATTATTTACATCCTGTCATGCCATGCAGTCACCGAACCAGTGAGCCACTTTCTTTCCATCTGCCTTTTTTCGTGTTTTTTTTTTTTGCCTTGTCATTATGTCATTACTGCTGCAGTGGTACTTCTGCACAGCATGTAGGCAGTCAGACAGACAGTGGTAACCATGAGGAAAACTTCCAGGTCAGAAATAACTGGCTGCCAAGTGCCACAAACCTGTGCTGCAGCCGTGATAAGTGTAAGCCCGATGGCGTGTTTAGTTCAGTGCAGCACTTCAAGGCTCTTGTTCATACACTTCGTTAAAGCCAAGTGCCACTTCTGCTGTCCAAGAAATTTTCTCATTTCATTAGCATCTCTGTCTAAGTGAGTAGAAGGCTGAAAACCCTTGGTGATTTACTGAACCTCAGGTAGGCCTGATCTTCAGATCGACATGCAGTTTATGGCTTTTGTAAAGTACAGAAAACACCCAACCTATAGGTCTCAATAAACAATAGATTATCTTCTGCTCTTTGTAACTTGTATGGTTCATGGGAGTGCTGCAGTGTATACAATTATACTATACTACAAACCACTCTGTTTTTAACTTTGGGAGGGGAGGTTTTTTGTCTGCAGTGTTGTGTACTTACTGGCTAGTCTAGGGTTAGGACCATGTCATAAGTGTGTTACTATTGAAAGTTATGAATGGAAAAATTTTGATGTTACTGACAGAAGTATAGATCACCACAGCGAAAAAGCAGATGTTTAATACTCTATTTCTGTAACTTAATTTGTCGATCTTTGTAATATTTGTCAATATTTGAAATATTGCACCTGCTTGGCACATGCTCTTGATGCCCTCGTGAATACCAGTATGTATAAATGTACAGGGCAGGCAGAAGAAATTTGGGTAAAATATAGTGGTAAATTTGATTGAATTTCTGTCTTCATGCTGTCAGCAGTATGAAAGCCATGAGTTTGCTCTAGTTTACCCATGAAGTAGCATGGCTTGCTTTATTTACATTTGTAGTACACACACTGAAAATACAAATGTACAAACCTGACTAACATCCAAGCAGGTATGATGGAAGTAGTAAGTGTTGTGAAACTGAATTTTTTAGAGCACTGCTTCTGTTTACTGCTGTTGCCAAATAGACAATACCAACTAACTCTAACTAGCTTTAATTATTTAGAAGTTTAGATGTTTAGGCTAAGTTGCCTTTTAAATTGACAGTGATGTAGTTTCATGATTCATAACTGAGAATCACAGTGAAATTGTGCTTTGTCTTCTGTAGATGATACTATTTATAAAATAGTTGTGCCACAATAGTTGTGACCACATACTTGTGGCATTTTAGTATTAGCATTTGGTGAGTCTAATCATTAAAAGGAGGAACATCATTAAAAGCCATCCACACAAATTCTCTAGCTCGATCAAATTAGTTCAGTGTCTTTAGTTCAGAGGAAATTAGTTCAGAGGAAAACAATATTCCTCTTTTTTTTCTTTTCTTTTTTTTTGCTGCTATTCGGCTTTTTAGGGCTTGGTTTGTTGAGAATTTTACTGCAACAGTGAGTCTGCTTACAAGACTATAACTGAAGTTTCCAAATATGTCCATTTAGATACTGAAATGCTCCTTGTTTTGAGTACGGCAGCCATGAACGCAGACACCAATGCAGCATGTATGCTTCTGTAGGAGATGAACATATTCTACTATACTGTTAATATCATGAGTCTGACGTAAGTGGGAAATGTACTTCACGGTTGTTTCACTGGATTGCTAATAGGGTTGCAAAATACTGATGAACATATTGCTGTATAATGCAATTGTGTGCAATTTTGCAATTTTTAAAAAAGTAATGGTAAAACATAAATACATGATGGTTAAATGGTATTCTGCATAATTATTTACATTTTGGATCATGTGGTTGCTTTGATTAATAAAAACACCCACAGAAGATTCATCAGGAACATTTAAGATGGTCAGGATGCCCACAGGGTGCGCACACGCGCACACAAACAAACACACACAAAGTAATTTGTTAGAGACCTAATTTACATTTATATCTGCTGAGATCAGTATTGCAAAGGCCAATAGTGCAATAATTATTAATACATGAGATGTCTTGCAGAGCTATATGATGGGTAACAAACTATAGAGCCTGTCAACTTGAAGAGGGTCAAATAGGGCCAAACGGATGTATGACATGTTAGCAATCATTACCTTTCGTCTTTTGGTTGTGGGTTGTTAGGAGAATAGCATGATATCTCGGTATGAGGGAACTGAGTCACGGGGGTTAGCTATGTGTTTGAAGCCAAACTTGTCATTGCTATTGACCTTACTACTTCCTCCTGTCCTTGATGTTGGTCACCAACTGTTTTTAACAAGCCTAGACAAAGGACGAACAGGACATACAGAAGAATGGTCCAGTTTTTGGCCTATGGAAGATTCTGGGAGAAGGAGGTCACTAATGTTCTGAATGTCCATGAGGGGGGGAAAAGAGGTTTAAGCTTTGTTTTTAGCTCTCCAGAAATGTGCCCACAACACAGCCTGCAAGTATTGCTTCTCAAAACAATTGATGGGTCATGGTTATGACCCAGAAGCAAAAGAGTGCAGTTTGTTTGAAGTCGAATTTCTTTAATTTAAGATGGTGCAATTACATCACATTTACATGTTGTATTTATTATTTGAGGCTTTAATTTTTTTAGAAAAGGGAGCAACTCTGGAAACCAAATGACACCAAAAGGACCTTGTTCAGATGGTGTATTTTCATGGTTTTTCCCCAGCTGACCCAGGGCACCAGTTACTGCACGGCACCCTCCCCTAATGGAGTCTTTGTTTCGAGAGTGCGCAGGGAGCGGGAGTGTGTGCACAGGCAGAATGGACTGTCAGCAACATTCAGGCAGCCAGAATTCTGAAGTCTGTGCATGTAAGCACTCCTGCAGTAGTTATTTGAAGAATCTCTTATGAGTATTTTCAGCTTGAGGCTCTATGGCTGCTTAAACAACATTTTGTTGAGGGGCTATTGCTGCTTTAATGCACGCAAGGAACACATGCACACACACACACACACACACACACACACACACACACACACAAGTACACACACTCTTTGTCAAGAGCAGAATGCTGACCCCCGGTACTGAATTTTTTCTTTTTTTTGTGTTGTGTCAGATGTTTAAGATCTTATGGCAGTGTGATCTCTTGTACTTATTAAATGTGCAGGATGAAGTTGCTATAACAAGGCCACCCTCTATTCCCACACACACCTCTGAGAACAGTCGTTCGATATCCCTGGGGATGGTAAGTTTGTACAAAATGACAGCTACTTCATTTTTGGTAGTAACATGCCATATTCCTTTCATCAGCCAATTCTGGGCCAATTTACAAAGCAAAACTAGACAATTTATGGATAAGATGTTGACGTAATTGTGGTATTTGTAAAAATCTACTTTTAGGTAGAGAAAAAAGGAAGGGAGAAACAACAGTTTAAACACACACAGCTCAGCTGAGTGCACTGCATGTCGCAAAGTCATATGATGGGATCTTCCGTAAACTATCACCAGAAATTCTTCTTTCCACAGAAAGATTATTTGGATTTTTCTAAAAGAAATTCCCTCTGTGTGTGCTGAGTGCCTTCATTTGCTGTCTGTTCAAGAATTCTGAGATTTTTATCTCCAGATGGAGTGATGATTCAGGGATTCATTGCCATCTGATATGGACAGAACTGCAGCTTTGTCATGTAACTGGAGGATCGCGTGGTCTTAATGGCTTCAGTTACACACATTCTTATTGACATGCATGTACAGTAGTACTTGAGACAAAATAGATGTCTTGGGTGCAGGATGAACAATAAAGGCTGAAGGTGCCCCTGAACTGGTATCATTGTGCAGCCCTATTAGATTAGCGTCTATGACCATGGTGTATGTTTCTTGCTGGAGTAAGACAAAAT
This sequence comes from Electrophorus electricus, assembly GCF_041902795.1. Taxonomy (NCBI): domain Eukaryota; kingdom Metazoa; phylum Chordata; class Actinopteri; order Gymnotiformes; family Gymnotidae; genus Electrophorus; species Electrophorus electricus. The sequence goes on from NC_137503.1 coordinate 14,287,500, forward strand.
ATTTATGGAAACCAGCACGACTTGCATCAGCATTTATAACTATAAACACCACAACAGTGTACTAAAAAAGTATAATAATCATAATTAAAACCTGGTTATTTATTTATATATATATATGAAATATTTAATACAGTAGTTAAGAATGTGTACAAACACCCCATAGTACTAGAACAATTCTAGAAATGAGAGCAGTTTTGAAGTGTTTTTGTTGGTGATTTTGTGCTTATTATAATGGTAAAAAGCATAAATGTGATCTAGTATTAAATCTCATATCATTTGCTGCTTATTCATTCCTAGTGTTTTCATATAATTCTTTTGGCCATTTTAAGAACTATTTTTAATGTCCAAGAAATAAATATAAGAATCCATCTAACTCAAGCACAAGGAATCAAGGTTTGTTTACCCCTGATAAGAGGAAAACAAAGTTAGCACCAACGAGGCAGACTGCCTAAAATCATCACCTTTAACATCTGATGGTGTGACTGTAGGAGAGACTCACCAAGGAGACCGGTCAGATCAGGTCCTATTCACTCTCTCACTTTGGCAGCACCACACGGCAAGAACAATGCATACAATTTTGTGTTTTCTGAAGGGTTAATGTTCAAGCTACACAGCTAACTGTTGATTTTAAAATGCCTTAATATCCCTAATATAAACCATTGATACTGCAGTAATTTTCAGTGAGGGTATATAATGACTTTCTTTACATCCTTTATCTTTTTTACGGCATGAGCATTTATGGTATCTAATTCACACTCAGAATTAAATGCGTATAGAATTGGATCCGTTTAGTCAGGTGTATCCAGATTACTTATAAAGGTGGTCAAGGATGCATTGAGGTTGGGTTATGGGCAAATATGAATGTATTCACCTCTTAATACAGTCCAACATTTATGGAAATCCAGAGGTAAAATCCAGATCTCTACCCACCTTGTAGAGATCAGAGACACATTTAGAATGTAGTGTAACACAAAGCATAAAAGTGCCAGTAGTACCCACTTATCTGATCCAGGCTGTTTGTAGCAGATACAAATAACTACATTTTAATAATAGGTGTAAAAACAACCTTGTAGGGACACATGACTAAAGTCTTATTTAGCTGTGCTCTTGCCACTTAGTAGGTGCTAATTACTAGCTGGGTGACGGTGCTGGATCTTATTTTAGTGTGGATTTGTTGTAGGAGCTTGGATGCAGGATTCACAAAAACTACCCACTGTCCCGTGATTGCCATGTTGTGTCTTTGCACTGGGTGCACGAGGGTCTTGTCAACATGTGCGTATGCGTACTTCGTTCTGTGTAACTCACACCTCTTAGCAGGGCTGCCATGGCAACGGGGCTGGTCCAAAGGTGCATCCACAAGGCTTGTATGTTCCAGTGTTCGGTGACTAATGTAATCACTGTCCAAAACCACCATGACACTCCTGTCTGGAGTCTTGCTTTATAGTGTGTGGTTTGGAGAATGTTTCATTGTTGAATTATGAATTCAGTGACCTGTTGGAAGCATAGAAAATATCTTGGTCTCCTACAGTATGGATAAGCAAGAAAGAACTGTTCTGATCTTTAGTGAGCTGCCTCTAGTTAGATTTTTTGATTTTTTTCCTGTATGATTAATTCATCACAGCACCAGGGACAATGAGTCTTCAAATGCTGTCGCTGCCATCGTGCGTTTCCTAGAGATGGGGTTAGTAAATTTCCCTCTGCCATATTTCATGCTGAGATGTGGAGAGAAAAGAGAGAGAGGAAGCCAGCGAGAGAAGGTGCAGAGTGAGGGGGAAGGTGGGGAGGGTGGTGTTGGAGCATACCATGTCATTGTGACTCCAGCAGTGTGTCCTAAATTTCAGGCAGTAGTTCAGTTTGATTTTGGCAGTTGTCCTACTGTTGCTGGCCTCATTTCCTGTGCAAATAGACATTTTGCATCATTTATGGGGATCCGAAATCTAATGGATAAAAGTGAAGATGGAACATGTACAACATCAATAAAAGCTGTACGGTGACTGTCCGTAGCTCCAGAACATGAATGACTGGCTGTAGTACTGAATACTGAGTGTTGCAATACTGGGCTTTTTATTTGAACTAACCTGTAGTTTAGCTCTTGTCATATATGTGGCTGGGTGGGAGGGCCCTTTGAAGTGCCTGCTCCAAAATGCAAATGTGCCCTGAGCCCTGATTAGCCCACTTGATGGTAGACAGGTAGAACCCAGCTCTGATCAAACACCCTAGCTGCAGCACATATGCCCACTCTGACAACATGACAGTCCGGCATTGACGTGTGACGATTGCTGTCATTTATCCAGGGGGTTCTCGCTTTTATGAAACACAATAGATTAAGAGAATGTATTTGGCCTGGATCCTATGTGCATGAAGTTTTTCAAAATGTTACAGAAATGTGAGAAGCTAAAAAATGTTTGATATGAAATGGTAGTTATTTTATAGGTTTGCTTGATTTTATAGGTTTGCTTGCCAGTATTAAATGCTGAATTGTATTGTAAAATGAAGACAATTTCAAACTTCTGTAAAACATGCTTAAGGGCTTGTTTTAATCATTCAGTGTGCTCACAAGGATTGCCTCACTGATGAATGTAATCTAGTTTATTATTATTATTATTATTAGTAGTAGTATTTTAGTATTTTAGTTTTACCAAATTAAATTTAATTTTATTGCTCAGGCAATTTAAAGGCTCATTTTAAAATTTAATCAATTTAATCAGGTTCATTTAAAATCTGCACTAATGGATTTATAGAGCATACCTTCACACCCCTCTTTCTTCAGTGATGAAACCCAGCAAAGTGTGTATGATCTGTGTGGTGTTGCCATCACTGCTGACACTACCCACAGCTGCTCAGGTGTTAGAATGATCCCTCAGTTGCTAATATACTCGCAAGCCTTGGAGATCATCTCAGCCTTAAGTGTCTTTGTGGTGGTGTGTCTTATTACTCCACAGCAAAAGAAGGTGATGAAATATGCAGAAAACCTTGGGAATGCAAGTCCTGCCTTTCTCATTTTTTGTCTAGAAACCGGAACCTCCAAGAACTGCCAAAGACGATGGTGCTTTGTGTGTAGCGCAGGCAAGGCTAATTATAAACGGGTGTAGAAGTACGGTGAGGGATGGAAAGAGAGAATTTGATAACTTTGATTATTGATCAGCAAGAGCATCTCATTGCCTCACATTGCCTCACATGTGAACAGCGAGAGCTGACAGGGTTGAACATATAGGTGAATTTATTAATGCAGCGATATACTGAAGCACAAATGCTGCAGGTGTTAAATGTTTGGCAGTGTGGTCTCTGCAATTTTTCTCCAAAAGTGAAGTTTGATTAAACCTTTTTTTTTTTTTTTTTTTTGCAAGGGGGAATTTAATTTAAATATATTTGAACAACATCATGTGCTCCCTCTCAGACTTTTGTTGCAATTGGAATTATTAGATATGACAGATGATGTCATTATATAACAGAATTCTTGAATTTACTATTGCAGTTGTAAATTAAATTGTTTTTTGGAACAAACTGGCTCATATCAAACTCAGAATTCAATCGGGGGTGTGTGGTACTTTGATTTTGTACTCACTGGCAAGAAAAGTGGAAAATTTTTCCAGTGATCCAGCTACCTTGAGTGGACTGCTCATGGTAGACACCTCCAGCAGGTGTCCAGGAGCATTGGTTGGAGCAGCGGGGAAGTTGTTTGGCCCCCTTCAGGAGCTTCATTCTTCCTGTTTGAGCAGGAAAGGAGGAGCTGCAGAACGGGGCCTGTACAGTGGCGTCCACAATGACCGTGAGGGCGACTGGGAGGAGGAACCAGGCCCATGTCCAAGAGCCTGGGTCCAAGACCCTGGCCCAGGACAACCTCTACTCATTGCTCCACGTGGGGAATTTCAAGCTCTATTTTCTGCCCACTGCTAATGTGAGATGGAGCTCATCCTGCACCAGACCCATGTGAATATGTCTGTGCTACTTGTGTCACAGCTGCTCCCTCCAGCTCCACAGGCTCACTGAGGATCTGGCAGCGGCTTCTGGCCACTGCTCGAAGGCGCAGGAAGGTTGCGGGTCCATTGGCAGCAGCGGGCAATACGCCGACCGGGTTCGGGTGACACAGCCCCCGGCTCGACAAGCGCAGGCACCTGTGGGGTTCACCTTCAGTGCCATGGAGGAAAGTGCCGATCTTGGACGGTGCCCCATCTACAATGGCCAGCCGTCAGACATGAACCTGTGGACAGGAGCGTCTGCACACTGCACGGGTAGAGGACAACACCGTTCCAGAGGACAATAGCAAGCCCTGCAAGAGGACAAGATCAAACAGGCATTACTGTTGACTTTGATGTAGAACTACAGATGAATGATCTCAAATTCTTGCCTCTTCCTCAGAGAGCATCAGGTGTTTTAAGCTGTATTCGCTCATGTAATTCACATGGATTTAAGCAGTATAGTATAGTATAGTATAATATATTGTAAGTAGTGTAGTACTTATACTATGTATATAATATATAGGTTTTGATGATTTTAACAAAGTGAATACAGACTATTCAGCTAATTAAAGATTCATATAAGGTGTGTATGCACATCCATATGCATTTTGATTTATAAAAGTGCCACACTGTGTCCCAGCACAGAGCCTGGTAGTGTGTGTTCATGTCACCATGGAGACATGTATCTATCTCCAGGAGTGTGTGATGCATCTCTGCTCAAATCCGGTTCAGGCAAGGCCAGTGATCAAAGCAGTGCCATGAGCCCACCCATCAGACATGCACACACAGATACACTTGTACACACACTTGTGTTCCTGTTGTAGGTTGCTACATTATTTGTGTGTGTGTGTTTGTTTGTTTGTGTATTGTAGTGAGAATTAATAAAGACTAAGGTAATGGTTGAGGATTTTAAACAAAACCCTTAAGCTTAGTCATGCTTGTGATATGAAAAGGAGGCCTAAATGAAAGGGCTCGCTTGACTTTAAGTAGTTGTGTGCATGTGTGCATTTTCACTCTGTACCTTGCCACATCTCCACCTTACTGCTGTGTTTGTTAATGTGGCCTTGTTATAATGCCAGACTACTTAACCTCTGGCTAGTACAGTTTGCTATTAATGCATTCAAGTTAAGCAGTGAATTGTCTCTTTCTGTTAATGTTGAGACCATCTTTCTTTTGCAACTTGTCATTCCGTGTTCCTCTGTTCTCTGTGATACCCACACGGAGATTTTTCAGTTCAGAGCTGTCAGAAAGCGTGACATCCTCTTGGGGTTACCATGTTGCCTCTCTCTTGCATATTGAATCCAACAGGTCAGGTCATATATATATATATATATATATATATATATATATATATATATATATATATATATATATATATATATATATATGAGAAAAGCATCTGTGTCCTTCAGTTTTGGGGGCAGGTGTTGAGTAGATTTGGCTAGCAGCTACCTCATAAGCAGCTACCTCATAAAACCACGGAGTGAGCTGGAGCTTTGCAGTCGGAAAGATGGAGGGAGGGAGAGAGAAACAGATCAAGAGGGCGAGGGAGGAATGAAGAAAGCAATGGAGCGCCATGCTGAGCAGTAGCAGTAGGTTGGATGAGTTCCCAGCCATGCAGAGCCTGCTGTAGAGCAAGGCCTGTGCAGAGCAGTGGGCCATGCCTAGCTCTCCTTGGTTCTCCATTGTCATTACCAACACCAAAGGAACTCCCCATCCCACACATGCACACATTTTGTTTGTTTATTTATGTATTTATGATTTGCAGGCTCCTGTTGAGTTCTGGACCATGGCAGTCAGTTTCATACTCCACTTTGCATCATCTGCTCATGATGTCTGTTCTAAGCTGTGTGTTCCTGGTTAGCTTAACTTGAAGGAAATTTTGAGTTTCAGTTTTTCTGAAAGTGTTTAAAAACATATTCATTCATTCATTCATTCGCATGTTACTAAACATGCAAGTGAAAAATGACCTTGCCGTATGCACATATCTACATCCATTTTTTAAATTTAAAATTACCTTTTTTTAACCACAAGCCTGTTTGACGCCATCATATTATGGTTAGAATTATAAGTGCAGTTTGTACATGTTTAAAACAATTAGCATAAAATCATAATTTACCTCTTAGCTTGGTATGCAGTAATCTGGCTAAACTAGTTTCTATGTGCCTCTGCCTTTGAGGGAGGAGGTGTTATTTAGGGGTCATTCACAAGGACTGGATACAGAAACGTGCTACTCATACCAAACAGTTATATACACAATACACTTCCTGGAAATAATGATTTGAAACCCATCACTGCCCACAACATCCAAATGAGTGTAGAACAGTTAAACCATTCCAGCTGAATTAGAAGATTGCGTGCGTGCTGTTCTTTTATCAGGCATATTAAAGTTTCTAAAAGTAGTTATGTTGTTGTGTTCTTTGTGCTGTGGCAGCCTGTGGGGAAATAATTTATTTAATTTAAATTCATAAGCATGTTTTTTTCTTTCTGTGTCTCTCTCACACTCACTCACACACTCACTCACTCTTTCTCTCTCACTCACACACACACACACACACACACGCACACGCACGCACGCGTGTGCACATGCACACACATGCACATAAAGAACAATTGAAAACACTGAACTGGAGCATTTGTTGTTTAAATGCTGCCCTTCTCCTCCACCCACTTGCTCCAGCTTTTGTGCACCGGTCTTGCCTGAGCTGCTGGAATTAGCTCAAAACAGCAGAAAGTGGCTGTCCTTTAGATAGGGCTCCCATTACCTCTTCTAGAGACACAGAGAGACCATCAGTCCCCTGAATTGAATGGGGCTTTCAATGATGTTGTCTTGGAAGTCCCGCTCTGATGTCTTATCTGATGATGTGAAACAAATAAGAGATGGAGAAACTGGAGGCACTCGCTCTAGTCACTTTGCAGCAGTGTTTGGTTGCTTGTTTTATTGGTAAGGCAAACTGTACATTAATGTGGTTTGCTTACATTTACATGATTAAGATGGGCGGTTATGTTCTGAAATGATACTATAGCTAACACCACACAGTACAGAGATAAAATACCTTAAAAAGGAAGTGTTAGAAAATATGTAATTGAGGCTTCAGCATCTGAGGTGAATGTAATAAATGAATGAGTTGCTGAAACCAGCTTTAAGGCATGCTTATGACCCACAGGAAGGTATTTTCTTATTCTGCTTATTTGCATATTGTGGCCAATATCATATCACAAAAGACCAGTATTTTGTTGCAAATTAATATATTGCACACATTTTTTTAATGTCACACAATTATTACAAGTATTCTTCAGGTGCATTAGCAGAAATAATAATGTGTTAGTAGAGGTAGTCAGAATAGTAGTGTGGTTTGGAGGTGTGTGTGCGCATGCAGGTGTGGTTTGGAATAATTGCACATCTTGCATTTCGCAGGGGGGGAGTGATATTTCTGCAGGGAGAGAAAATTCATTTTCACAGATACAGGAGCATGACAAAAAAATAAGCTTGTTATCTTTTGTCTCTGATCCCAAGTGGACCTGCCTGTGGTATCACTTTATTTCAGGAAGTTGGGGCAAGGATTGATGGTCAAGGCACTGTTCCTCTACCAGCAGCCTAAATCAGGCACTCAGAATCTCTGTTGGATTGAGGTTATATAAGTAGTTTTATGTACCCATAATGAGTGTGTACACCACTGTTGAAGTGGTCTCAAGCTTGCAGAGAAACATGAATGTGTAAATGTGTATGTAAGTGTGTGTGTGTGTGTGTGTGTGTGTGTGTGTGTGTGTGCAATTATCAAATCAGCCAGCTTCCTGTTGGCAACAACAGGAAGATCAGAGTGGTTTCAGTGGGGATCTGCAGAAAATGTCAGAACATGTTTACTGCCAGACCCAAAAATGTTAACTTCCCTTGTGGTCAGTGAGACACTTGTACAACCACAAGTCCTAAAACTTAATACGAGACCAGCATTCATGTTAAAGGGCCTGATTAACTACACCAGAGCATTTTCCACATTAAATTAAGTGTTCATTTTATGCATATGTTGATTGACAAGATATAGTATTATGCTTTCATGGAGAACTGGGAGCTTACAGTTTGAATCCAGCTAGTCTCCCAGAACACAAGTTTGCATGTAAAAAGAATCAGACATTAAAAACCTGGAGAAGCAGAAGAACCTTCCAACAAGTTTGGGACCTGTGTTCCAGTTCACCCTCCGGTGTCTTGTAGAGCCAGCCAGTCACATGGAGAAGTGCCCTTGAATTTTCATGTCAGTCTGTGAGCCCAGCAACTTCAAAGACCTGAACCATCCTGGCAGTATCTGCAAAACACTTCACTAGTGTTGCTTAGTGCTGAAGCCTATGCGAACAGGAACAGGAATTCATTTGGAAAATCCCAGCCTGGGCTGGTATTTGCGAACAAATGCAAAGTTACAGTAAGGAGTGGGCACAGTGTGATGGTTTCTGGTTCTTTTTCTATGGCCATTAAAGTTCCATCTTAATGTTCAGCAGGCAAACTAGCACAATGATCAGTATAATATGACAAAGAGTTTGTTACAAATGGAAACAGCTGTGTGTGTGTGTGTGTGTGTGTGTGTGTGTGTGAGACACCGTCATGTCTGATTTTAGCGGGAGGATATGAAAGTAGACAAAGTTTGTGTTCCTGTGTGGATGTTCATGTTTCTGATGTAGGTACAAGTGAGTCAATCCTCCACCCACAAGGTGTCTACAGAACATTAGCTCTCTCTCTTTTTCTCTCCCTTTCTCTCTCTCCATCATGCCACATCATATGTTTATAAAGCGGTGTGTTTTAAGCACAGCAGAATGTTACTTTTGTTCATTCTGTGATCTGTGTTTAAAGCCTTGGTAGGTTAATTATTTGTTGCGCTTGCATCTGATTTTCTCTGGGAGACATGGTGGGGAGCTCTTTCTAACTGCAGTCTTCAGCATGTGACAGAGGGCATGTGCAGAGATGTATGGCTTTCAAATAACTTGCTCAAGCTTCAGTCTCCTGTCTGAAGTTCCATTTTACTGCTTTCAGTAGACACATTGGTCTTTAGATAGTAGATGACCTTACTGTTTTCAAGGAAACTTTTTACCAAATCAATTATTCATGCAGCAATAAAGACATAACTCGTGCTTCATTCAACATCTCACCAGTATTTTTGTTTGGTCTGGATTGATGTGTCCAGAATTCCCAGTTTGCTTTATCATCAGCCGAAGGCTCTTAGTCATTTAAGACAATAATGACGTTTCATGACTAATTTCATAAAGCGTGGCCAAAGTGCTTTATGATTGTTTCTTAGCAATGTTGGTGGTTAAGATTTCTGTTACAGCAGCTAGTTACCACTATATAGACTAACCTAGAGTTACGCTTCACACCTTACCGCATTCTCTTTTAACAGAATCTTCTTGACTATGGTAGTTTGAAGTAAGGGTTTTGATCTTTAGCCCCTAAAAGGAATCGTGTCCCTTCTAAATATATTCACCATGCTCAGAGCAGTAAGGGCTTCCTTGCTGCATACATGCAGAAATCCTTTGGGATTGCTTCCTTGCACCTCTCAAAGGCCTGAGATTGAAGTATCAGTTTAAGCATATGTTCAGGCTAGCTACGCTATCCCTGGAGAAGTCCCCGTATTACACAGACCCATGTGGGAGGCCTCCGGTCTTTCATTTCTTCATTCTTGTCATTCGTTCTACAATTTTTGGCTTCTCACTGCGAGAATGTGTCAGGTGTGAAGTGAGACACTGATAGAGTGGCCCAGACCACATGCTTTCCTGGTTCCCTGGACCAATTTTAACAGGCAGTAATCCAGTATTGGAACTCTGTTGAGAGAGACAGTCGCTCTGACTAGTGCTGTACTCCATTGTATTGACTGATCAGTGGGCCAGAACCTCATCCTCCAGAGAAAGTGTTAACCTCTTCAGAAATCCATTTGGCAGCCAGAGGGCACAGTTCTGAAAAATGTGGCTGTGGTGAGTGTGTCTTGGAATTTTTCTTTTCTTTATACACAAAGCTTGGTTTAAAGCCGCTTCATCTGTCACCACCCTGGAGTGGTAGAGAGGGTCGGGGCTACTCCATCACTATGGAGCTTTAGGGAGGAGCCCTGGGCCTCTGACCCACTTTCTCTCCTCAATTCGTTCCACTTTGTGATGCACCCTACCCACTGCGTTCAAGCGCAGAAGTGGTCTTAGAGGGACGAGAATAGCCCAGTCATGCCCCCACCAGACACTCCACATTGAAGAGAAAATGGAACTCCAGTACAAGGGGAACTCTAAAGGGGCTTTTCTTAACTATGCCATTTTCATCTTTTTTTGCCGTGAGTGGCAGTAGTTTGGAACATGGCGGTTCTGTGGAAAATTGATGTGAATCTAAAACATGTTTATTTAAATGTTTACCTCCTTAGTGTTCTTCTTGGTTAGATTATGTGCTTGCTAGGGGTGAAATGTTTCTGCCAGTTTTATAATATAGCGTTTGCATCTGCTTTTGTTTGCTTAACCAGTAAAATTCACAATAAAACTCTTCAAAGACATGTGGTTCCTTTATTTGGAACTTCTGTGTACTCATATATCCTTGCTTGCCTATTCTGTATCTTCCTGTAGCTGCTAACTTAATAAGAAAGACAGCATTATGTAGTTAAGATGCATTATTAGCCATGTGACCTTTTTATAAAATAAAAATAAAAATATTCATGTAAATAAAAAATATTTATTTAAGCTTTTAAAACTCTTGAACTCTAATTATGAAATCTAGATTGCCAAATAACATCACCTCCAAGAAAGTCCATAAAATGTATGCACAGTTGGAGGCAGTGTAGCACATTAACAAACCCAAGCCCAGCCTCAAGACAGAATAGATGATGACCTCTGTTCTGTGGACCTCGTCTGTAGTTCTGTGATTTCGAACAGCACGGCTACACTGCCAGCGTGCCTCAAAGCCCAATGTGAAGAGCATTCTTCATGCCGGCTGCTGCTTTTCTCCGCCTGTTCTGTAATGAGAAGAACATGAGCCAGTTGGCCTCAGCCTGCCTGAGGGGCCAGCCGCCTCCGGGAGGAATGCAGCCGGTGTTTCAGAATAACTAATCGCCTCGCGGGCACAGCGGCTGTTTTGAGCAGAAGCACTTTTTAAACGGAAAACGGAACAGAGCTCACCGACCTTTTACAGCTCCGGGTGGGATGCAGGCATGTGCACGCCCATTGCTGGCCCACCAGACTGCGTCCAGCTTCTGTGCCCCTCCCTGGAGATGTAGACGCTTCTACCGCTTCTGCTGTCCTGTGCTAGCAACAAGAGCTCGGATCGAGTTGAACATCCCTGCAGTTGAAACGGTTGCAGTAGCCACATTTCTGCTGTCTAAAGTATATCGCCATTTAAACTGCCATTGTCTGGCATCTGTTATATTGTGCGTTCTCCTGTAATGCAGATGTGAAGTAGGTGCGTGTCCAGCTGCTCTCCATGCTACTTCACCTTGACTGAATAAATACTGAGCTGGGACATTTTTCCAACGGTGTGGAGGTGCTTTGCAAGTACTGTGTGTGTGTGTGTGTAGCAGCTCCCTATTGATGCGTCATGACTGCAGACATTGACCTAGCCTTAATTTTTGATGCTCTGCAGTATTTGAATATCATGGAGGCACAAGGTGTGTTTGTCCCAAGAATAAGAAAGCTTGTACGCTTAGAAAACCCTGTTGCTGAAAGGCTGCTTTGAACGGTCTACACTGAGATGTGTGTGTGTGTGTGTGGTTTTGTCACTTTTAATTGAATACTTGGTGATTGTGTGTGAACCTGTGATTCAATACCTGAAACATGTGAAACTGAAGTTGCTTTAATGATAGAGTAGCTTTATTTACATTTACGACATTTAGCAGACGCTTTTATCCAGAGCGACTTACAAAAGTGCTTTGTCATTTACTCATAGAATATCCTAGTACAGTACAGTAGGTTAGAGTCCAACATAGCAATGAACTAGAATACTGTAGAATACAGGGATCAGTGCTGATGCCTAGAAGTACAAAATACATAAGCTCTATCTTAAACAATGATAAGTGCAATAAACAGTAAGTGCTAGTTTGTTAAACATAATAAACAATACCCTACAATAAGTACTAAATTAGTCACTCAGTAAGGGACTCTGCTTTCCGGACAGCAAGTGGGAGTTCATTCCACCATCTTGGAGCCAGGACAGAAAAAAGTCTCGATGCTTGTCGTCCATGAGTCCTGAAGCAAGGTATTTCAAGCAGAGCCATACTTGAGGTTCAAAGTACTCGAGGTATGGATCGGGCTTTGACCATTTGACCTCATGTATGAAGGGGCTGGTCCATTTTTGACTTTGTAGGCAAGCATCAAGGCTTTAAATCTTATACGTGCATCTACTGGGAGCCAATGAAGGGAGCGCAGCAGTGGAGTAATGTGTAAACTTCAGAAGATTAAAGACCAGGCGTGCTGCTGCATTCTGGACAAGTTGTAGAGGTTTGATGGCTCTTAGAGGAAGACCAGCAAGTAGTGAGTTGCAGTAGTCTAGCTTTGAGATCACAAGAGACTGCACAAGCACCTGGGTAGCTTCCTGTGAGAAAAAGGGCCGAATCCTTCATATGTTAAAAAGGAGGAATCTGCAAGACCGGGTTAGATTAGAAACATGAGTTGAGAGCGACAGCTGGTTGTCCAAAGTTATACCCATGCTATGGGCAACTTCGGATGATGACACCAGGGAGTTCTCGAAGGAAACTGTGAGGTCATAAGGAATGGGAGTACCTGCAGTTAACAGAAGCTCTGTTTTACTGGGGTTGAGCTTCAAGTGGTGAGCTGTCATCCATGACGCGATGTCAGTCAAGCATGCCAAGATACGTCTGAAGATCTGTGTGTCAGAGGGAAAAGAAAGAAATAATTGAGTGTCATTGGCATAGCAGTGTTAGGTAAAACCATGAGAAGATATTACATCACCAAGAGAACGAGTATACAAAGAGAAGAGAAGGGGGCCCAATACTGAGCCCTGTGGAACACCAGTGGAGAGTCTACATGGTTTGGATGTGGATCCTCTCCATGTCACCTGATAGGACCGTCCCTCCAGATAGGACTGAAACCTTCTCCAAGCAGAGCCAGTCACACTAAGCCTGGAGAGAACAAAAAGAAGAATGTTGTGGTTCACTGTGTCAAAGGCTGCTGAAAGGTCTAGAAGAATCAAAACAGATGACTGTTTCTCAGCTTTAGCAGCATGAAGCTTTTCCGTCACTGCTTTAGAAGTGCAGTCCTTTTAGCCCTCAAACACTCATGTAACAATGAGGATACCTAAACTTTGAATACTGTTACATCAAACTGCTGATGAACAGAAATTGACCATTTTTTGCATTTCGTAAAGGCGATTTGAAATGTGTGAAGTGCAGGTTCTTACTCAAATATAGTGAGAGCAACAAAAAAAGCCCACAAGAACAGAAATGAGAGTCTCTGAAACGCGGCCATGACGTCGGAATGGAAACGTGAGACAACGCACCAATGGGCTGCCGTCATGCCCACACGGGCTACTGGCCATGGGCCAGGGACGGCCAACTGGCACCATCTTGGACTTGAAGATGAGAAACCAAGACACAGTTAGAAGAGGCATTAACAGAGCAAGAGTCTGAGAAACCAGACAAGCCTAATAAAAAAAAAGAAAAAAAAGAAAAAGAGGAACAGTAATCAGGCACTCCCCGCATGCTTGGTTTAAGGTGTCTGATTAAGGAGGCTCGGGAGCTCCAGCTCTCAGTGCCCTGCAAACATCGTTACAGCCGCAGTCTGTGGGGACACCTGCTCTCTCCTGTTCCCCACTCTTGACACACACACAGAGAGAGAGAGAGAGAGAGAGAGAGAGAGAGAGAGAGAGAGAGAGAGAGAGAGAGAGAGAGAGAGAGAGAGAGAGAGAGAGAGAGAGAGAGAGAGAGAGAGAGAGAGAGAGAGAGAGCCTGTGCTTTATATGAGCCTCAAGTGCCACCGGAATTTCTACAGAGAGGAAAATTAGGCCCACTGCTGCAGACGTCCTATGCAGTTGCTCTAGTGCTGACGGTGGTATGGCCCTAAATTACTTCTCCTGTCTTGCCTTGCATATCTTTCTGTGGCCTTTGCCGCTTTTCCTTTTTTGCACTTAGAGATACTGCAGAGACACTAGTAAAGAGTTTGAATCCATCTTTGCAAGTCAGGGATGCAAATTTGCATTTGGAGAAATATTAGCGTAGCCACAGAGTGATTTTGATTGCATTATTGAGTGCATGCCAACGTATAATCAAACGCTGATTAATGTGTTGGACCTACGGTACTTAAGTTCAGACAGGAGAGTTCAAACAGTCAGCAACAGGCTAAATTGAGCTCATGTTCCATATCCCAGTGGGAATCAAAAGCAGAGCTGTTAGGCCTGTGGCCTTTCTTTGTTCTGTGTTAATGATGAGGGACCTGGCTGATAGCTTATGTTCCTTCTGAAGCCACTTTGGCAAGCCATTACTTATCTGGCATATACATTCTTATCTGGATGAAAGAGGTAGTTGCATCTTGAGGGGGAATGGTGGGAAATGTCAGTTTAGCTCTCCCTCAACCAACACAGCAAATAAGCAAATAACCCAAATCTGTACAAGTGTGTGTGCCTCAATGATTTTTTTATGATGCACTAAAGAAGTCTAGAAAATTAGTCACCTTAGTGTAACGCTGACGCCAGTCATCTTTTATAACTTTATATATTTTCTGTGTCAGTAGACCTGTTTTCTAAAGACAGACATGTTAGCCATGAGGAGGTATGTGGCTTTGTTTCCACTTGTTTTCTGTTACCAGTGGATTTAGACAATAGGGAGGTTTGGCGTGCGAGCCAGCTGTGCTTACTGGTGCCTACTGCACCAGGTCTCAATTCAGGTCATAAAACTGGTTTTTGCCATTGTCATTCCTGTGATGTGCTATACCAGGTTATTATACCATATTTTGTCTTCCGTCGCAATATTGGAGCCATTACTTGGCAGCACATCACAGTTTAGTGATGGACATCACCCCGATCACTGTTATCATTGTCCCACTAATTTGTGCACATGTAATATATTTGATAAGGCAGGTCATTCGTATACATATTTTCTGTCTTTCAACATAACCCATTTTCAACTTTTAGCTCTAAGTTTGTAGTTTGGGCGTGAACGGTGAGCTAAGTCCCTCAGGATTTGTGAGGGTAAGAGCCTATTTCTGTTTCCTGAGTGTGTTTGTATAGTTTAACTGTATCTGTTCTTCCTTTGAGTTGTTTTGTTTCTTCTTTTCACTTCTGTGTGAATGCCTGCATGATTGCACTTTTACACTCTAAACTTTGGTCTGATAAGACAGGCAGGTTTGATTGGACGCTGCATGAGCACTGGAGCAGTGTGGCTCTGGTCCCCGAGGAAGGGAAAAAAACAGCAAGAGGGCAGGGGGTGGGGCAGACACAGAGAAGGGGAGGAGCAACATCCCCTTTCCTAAGGCAGTTGTTAAAGGGCCAGTCACGTCAACAGCCTCAGTTGTACACTTGTCACCACCTCTGCAAACTAAATTTAGACTTTCTTTTAACTGGCTCTCTGCCCACCCTCTGATGCTGTTCTGCACCGCTATGGCATAAATGCTAAGCGCACTGTGCAATAGCCTTACACTGGGGCTTTGGTCTTGTTTGCTTTCATTAACATCAGCCTGTGACAGGCTGGTGTGTGTCACTAGTAATGAATCTCTCTTCAAAGAGCCAGTGATGAGAATCACGGAAAAGATGTGGCATTCAAACAGTGAACACGTGGAGTTGGGCCCAAGGTCTGTTTGTGTACCTGGGTGTAATTCCTGTCTCTGAACAGAGAGAATTTGTGTGAGGAACAGGTGTAGCATAATAAACTCAGCAGGACTTTAAACCTTTGCTGTGGAGAACTCAGTTTTATAAACATTAGCTTTGAGATGAAAGTCCAGTCCAAGGTCATAGTGTGTACAAGAATACTGCAGCCATGCTATATTAGGAGTTAAGCATTGGGTGTCAATCAGCTGGGCCTTTTGCTAAGTGATAGCAACTCCTTTTTATGAGAGGGAGAGGGAGAGGCAGAGAGGGAGGGAGGGAGGGAGAGAGAGAGAGAGAGAGATAGAGAGAGAGATGGCGTTTGAATTATTAAAGAAGGACTGACCTTTTATCTGCCGTGTTTGTTCTCTCAATACAGCATTAATAACACCAGACTAACATCTGGAATCTGTAATTGTACTTCTATAAAAATATCCTATGCCAATCCATTAGAGCTTAACACAGGGCCCTGCCTACTCTTTTCATTCCAGCAACAACAACATCGTAAGCGTTTCAAGGGGTCGTCAGGTAGTCTGTGTTTCGCTGAATTAAATCCATGACACTTCCAGAAGGCTCAACAATGAGGTCTGACATCCCAGCCCCACCCCTTCCAAGGTCACTTTTGAACCAGGCCGCACCTCTTTAAACATAAACCCATACTGGCCTCCCTGGTGACTCAGGTCATACCCAGCCCTACTGACACCGTTAATGCATTCTCACTGTGGCACTGTGGCAGGCACAGGCACATGCTCAGTGCCACCGGTTCTATCTGGATCTACAACATTACACAATGATGTGACAACCTCAGCCACTCCACCTTTATGGTGCATTACCCGAACTAGTCTGTGCTCTCCTTATTTACAACCACTGACTAGTGCATTTAGCTACTTCTGATAACTCCTTCATAGCTACTCTTAACTTATGGAATTACGCGATTATGCTCTTTAATTTCAAATTGCATTGCACCATGTGTATAACAGAGCAGGAGTTATGTCTGTTCCTATAGATGCTGCTATTTTATGATGTGATAGTAATGCGCTATACAGTTCCGCGACTATGCGGGCTGAGTGTGTTACTGTGCTGATACTACTAATGTTTCATGGCAAGACGTTGTATCAAACAAAGCAGTAGTAGGTTCTGCATGTTTGTTTAACATTTTGAATATGTGATGTGTGAGTTGCCTGTTAGTCAGTACCTTGAATCTGCAATAAAATACCCGAGGGTCTATTCTATATCAGTGTCTTGTGAAGATGTGATAAGCGGATATTGTGTCAAATCAGATGAAGAAAGAGATTTCGACAACATCAAGTGGAAAGAAACAAAACCTTTAGAAAGATGGTGTGTTTATTGGTAGTAATTTGTAACAGCCTAAATCTGCCATTTTGTGTAAAAAAAGTCTTCTTCAGCTGTCAGTATCCTAACTATCTCAAACTTGGGTCTTTTTGAAAACAAGATATACTATGCCCTAGTTGTTGTTGTTGTTGTTTTTTTTTTATATGAAATTACATTTCCTAAATTGCATTCAAAAACAAAAATGGACACTGTATTCAATGACATTCATTTTGTTCATGGAATTGTTTACTTCTCCACCTCTTTACCCACTTTTTGCCCTTAACTCATGTCTGTACCGTCACTCCCGCTCTCTCGTCCTCTCCCCCCTTCCTGTCTCATTCCTCCCACTCCTTTTCCATTAATAATTTCTCTCCTCTCCCTTCAACCTCCATCCTCTCACTTTTAATATTTCCCACGATTTACCTTTTCCCCCCGTTATCAGAACAAAGAATGTGTTGCTCTTGCATTTAATTCTTTATCAACCTCCCCTGCTTCGTTCCCGTTCATCTCATCGCTCACTTCAACCCCGCTACACTTAGCATGTCTGGACGTGTTTCTCAGCTAGTCAGATGAACAAAGAACGAGGGGGCCCTGCCTTCATCACTGGCAATTGATTAAACCCAGCTTGGAGAGTAGGAGAGAAGAATGCCATCCATCTCTCTCAGTCTCCAACCTGCTTCATCTCAGCATAGTGACAGCAGCAAGATGCTGCCGCTTGTTGTAATCTAACCCCGCCACTACATCCTAGCGCCTCTGCTTGGCTAAGTATCAGGAGGTGGTATTCAAAAAGAAAAGCGTGTGAGCATACAAAAGCAAATGCACATAAACACGAATTCTCTTTCCTTTTTTTGCTGGATGAATTAAATTAATGGAATTGATTTGAGCCTGCTTGGAGACGGGTCTCTTGGTCAGTTGAAGAGGAGTTCTGAATACTGATTAGATATTTAAGGATGGTTTTTGAATGCTCAGTATTATGGAGTCTGCTGTGTTATCGCAATATTTTTGTCTGCAATACGACGCAGTTTGGACAACCCACTTTGAATGACTGATGAATCCAAATGCATGGTCAGATGTCACCAATTTTCTCATCATCTCTGCTGCTACCTGGCTGCTGTTGCATGTTTAATTTTCTTAATACCTAAAATGAATTCTTTTACATTAAAGTGACCTTGTATCCATTTGGAGCATCTATAAGCAGCCCTGTCTTTATTGGTTCTGTGAATGAGGTGGACACGATGTTCCTCTCTGTCCCCTAATTGCCACAGGGCTGTTCAGGATCTCATTTAGATGCTTATTGTTGTTGTTCCAAATAACACTAAACAGAAGCGGCCTTTGCCAGCCAAGTTCACAGAGAGGCCTTTGTGAGGCAGGACCCGAGTGTACAATTGCCCCTTTTTCTTGGCTCAACCTCCCAGACTTCAAAAGAGCAACAGTCTGCATCAGTATTCCATTGGTAAATTCTTATCAGGTCCATATCATACACAGCTCTTGTGACTGCTCTTTTTTCCAAATATACCTCAGTTTATTAAGCTTATGAATTGCATTTTGGCAAATGAGCTTGTTCTAATTAGACCAGGCGCTTTGGTTGATTATATCAACCAGTTGAGCGCAGTTGTTCACCTCTCTTTCAACTACTCACCAATGGCACAGTTCCATAATAAAACAATAAAATTTTCTTTTAGTTTTAATTAATTGCATAAACAATAACACACGAATCATATCCAATTAAACTCTGTTTTGCCTTTTCCAGAACACTGGGATTTGTGAACAAACAGGGTAATTGTTATTCCTCTGTGTTCCTCAGAGATCAATTATGAGCCCTCTGGTTTTGCCATTAGCGAGCATTAGCCCTCTAGAGAAGTGGTATTAGGCTCAAGGGGTTAGCATGTTTGCTCTCACAGGTTATTGTTGTGGAATGTAAATATTGCAGATGTAGTTTAAGGACAGCAGCTAGTGGTCTTGTGAGATTGTTTACTCAGTGAGCTTGGGCACCTAGCAGTGAGCTTGGGCAACTAGCTAAACTAGTGTTTAGCTAGTGACAATTTCCAAAGAGCCACATTGACATTAATTTGACTGTACTGCTCATTGTATTTTGGTACTGGTTCTAATTCTAGTAGTTTGACTTTAAACCTGGAACTTGGTGCAATTTGGAACCATTCTCCTTTCTTGATGACCATCTTTGGTGCTTTCTTAACAGTTTTGTCATTACATGAATTTGATCATTGTTGGCCTGCATTCTTTCAATCCAAATTATTTCTGCTCATTGGATCACATGAGTTCTGTGATATAAGAAATCATACACAGAACAGTCTAATTAAATATCATTGGTCATTGTCAACGGCTTCATCACATAAACACCTGTGTTTTGGCAGACTGCTCATTTACATATTTCAGCCTTCTGTGATCTTGATATTGCAAAGGCCAACTTTTGCATTTAACGATTAGCAAACAATATATTGTGCAACCCTGGTGTGTGCTGAGGCTTGATGATAGAACTTTCCTTCTCTCATTGTGGATTGCACAAAGAAATCATAGAGGCAGAGAGGCTGTGGCAAACCTCCATGTTTGTGCTCTCATCACCACTTAGTGTTATGCCTTCTGTCAAATCACGGCTGCTATGGCCATGTCAGTTTTCACACCTGGGCATGCGGACTCTGAGTGCAGAGTGATTTTGTAACTCTGGAACTTTCCATTGAAGCAGCAACTCTTGCAGCTCCTTCGAGCCACTCTAAACATCTTTTAAGATGCTTACTTAACACACTTTTGTAATTTTGTAATACTTTGTAATACTTTGCAATCACTTCCTAACTCTAACTTGCCATTTGCTCCTGTGAGAGTTTCCAGATTGTCTTGCTTTATCTTACCTTCGCCTGCCCTTATTCGGCTAGTCTGTGCTTGTTAACTTGGTAAACATAGCTGCAGCAAGGCCATTTCCCATGAGGCCATGTGCACTTTGCCCTTCCCTTCCCCCACTGTGTATATAGAAACAAGTTGCAATTTCCAGTAGCGCGCTCATGTTCGATGTTGTGCATCGCAGCGTGCCAAGCCCCTCTGACCCCTTGAATGATATGTATTCAAATACATTATTTCTGCAGTTAAGTAGAAGTAGACACACGACCGGATCTCTGCAACGACAGCACGGTGGTATGCCAATATGTTGTAATTTTGGTGGAAAGCCAGTATGATGAGTGCAATACAGTGACTGGTGTTGAAAAGAGGGGCACTATAATTCAGAAGTATGTCTCCAATTTCATTGCTTGTAGCCAATATTTCCTGTATTAGCTGTAGTACTGTCCTCAAGAAAGACGTTGGCTGTGGCCATGGTTCTTTTTGTGCTGCCATGTACAAAGGTCATGTACAAGCACAAAACTGCATCAAAACGTACACCTTTGTGTTAAGACCTGTAAGTAGGTAATAAAAGGTGAACTATTAACTTGGATGCAACACTTGAGAAGCACACAGCACTCACTGCACACAATCTTTTCATCTCCTTTTCCCGACAGTTTAGTTCACATGCCGACCTTTCCACATCCCTGAGATTTTGACGTTCTTATGTTTAGTGTTTGTACCTGTGTGCAAGAGTAGATCCTGCATTTCAGGAGAACTGTACCTTTCTCATTGCTCTCTTTGGAGAAGTGCAGAGAGTTTCACAGTTGGAGGAATTACTCTTTGGTTGGGCTTCGTTGCTTCAGTTCACCAGATGGCCATGAAGGAGGGGGTACATTTCTCACACTGTCTTAGGAGAACACTGCCAACAGCGTTGTACAGCCAGCAAGTTTGAGAGATTTTCAATGTCTCTCTCGCTCTCTCTCTCTCTCTCTCTCTCTCTCTCTCCATTTGCACTTAATCATGGGAGTGGTGTAGAGATGAGATGTAGCTTATGAGAGATGGTTTATCTTTAAGGTATCTAATTTGCCCTCCTGACTCTTCCCCTGCTGTTTGTTTGGGGAATCACTGACTTATTTTGCATTGCTCTGCGCATACCAGTCATGTCCCCGTACTACTTTTTTTATTTTTTCTTCTTCTCTTCATTCTCTTGGTTTTTCTCCATGTCTCATAACTTCTGTCTTCTTCACGCCACCCCCTCCATGTCTCTGAGGTGACTGAGACGGAGGGAGAGTGGGAGATGCTGGCAGAGGTTGTGACAGGCCTGCCTGATGCCCTGTGCTGTTTGCATTCAGACTGATGAGCCAGACTGATATTCTGTGACACAGTGAGGGCAGGTGGACACCAGGGACGGACCGCAAATGTTCTCTCTCTCTCTCTCTGTCTCGCCCTCTCTCACTTTCTCGCCTTCTTTCTCCGTCATAGCTCTGAGAGAGCAACTCTGTGTCCATAGTTACTATCTAGTGCCCTCTCCTTGTTATCAGAGTCCTGATCCAGTTGGTGCCCTCCAAGAGTAAGCCTGACTGATTTGCTGTCCTCCATATTCAAAGCATGCCATGGTATTTGACACTCATTTTAAGCACACCAATCAAGAAATGAGGATGTTTGGAGACTGAATAAGCTGACTGTGTTTAAATATGGGAGCGGCGTACTTTTGTCAGGCTTCCAGTGGAACATGCACAGATCCATGCGGAAAGGATACGGCAGGTTACATGAACAATAAATGGCATTTTAACATTGGAGGTGGCCCTGCCTGCCAATCAGTGACCTATTTGGTGTGTCGTAGATGCATGCTTTTGTTTTAGGCAGTTAATTCCCTTGTCCTGCACCTCTAGGAACATGACAGGCAGTATGGCACTGGCACTATGCATGGGTGTTTAACCGTCTGCTGAACACCCCTGCATATACACTAAGTACAAGTAAAATGAAGGCTCAAGCAACAGCCTTCACAGAATGAAGACATTCTTACCAATATACATATTCTTCATCTACTTATCAGCCAGTGAAGAACAAAGATTATCTCTCTCCAGTGCGCCTGCGTGCGCGCACACACACACACACACACACACACACACACACACACACACACACACACACAGCTCCAGCTTGGTCAGATGCCTGTTCTTTGATACTGTATTCATGAAAAGCACTCTCGAGGCGTCTTCTGCCACAGTCCATTCCCACAGCATGAGCGAATGGTGCAGTTGCCCAGGACATGCTCCAGGGGGAAGCACATCAGTTGCATGGTTATTCATGTGCCTCAAGTTAACACATTTCAGTCCTGGGGAGTTCTGTGTGGGTTTTGAAGTCAAACTTAGCATTTTTTAAAACCTGATTCCTTTTGATTTGGTTTCTGTTCTTGTCTCTGCAGGTGCGGGCGAGTCCGGGAAGAGCACCATAGTGAAGCAGATGAAGTAAGTAAAAGAAGTTTCCCTCCTTTCATATGCCCTTCATCTCCTACTCATCCTCCCTCCCCACTCCTGTTTGGTTATAATAAGGTTCCACTCTTAAGCCTCAATTCAGCCTGTAACTGCACCTTTCATACATAAGAACTCCACCCAAGAAAACTTGCAGATAAAAGTCCAAGACTTTATCGCATAGGACACTACATTTAGTGCCAGGGGCAGCCACCCGGAGCGTCGTCCTGAGGCGGATACCATGTCCCAGTGTTTTATATCATTCCACTGCTTATCGCCGGCCGGCCTTTCATTTCCGTCGCACACCCGTGTTTCATCAGCCAGCCCACGCCCACGTGGATGCTTATCGAAGGGCTTTTTGGCAAAGGCTCCTTGCTCTGCTTGTGATTAATGAGTGCCGTCTGTCCCTGAGTGACTCCAAAAAGCTGCCCCAGTTTTGAGAGTGGTTAGGGTGGGGTCTGGAGATGCTACTCTCGTTCTGAGCAGCCAGTCCACATATGAGTTGTTCTTTCGTGCTGATGTGGGTGTGGGTGTCTTGGACATGCTATTTCTGCTAGTGTCCATGTATTTTTCATCTGTCGTGAATGTTTTTCATCTGATTTATGTCTGTTTCTCATTATTAACTGCAGACTTACAAGTGTATTTTACATATATTTTTTTAGAATCTTACTAGTTTAGTGTGTGCGGTCTGCTGGAAAGAACAATTTAAGGACTCTGACTTTCTTACGATCTCTTTCTTTATTGGCTTTTGACGCAGCACGGCATATTAATATTAAGTATGGCTCTTGCTTCATTCGCTGCCTCTTCCTTAATCTTGTGTTCATCAGTTCAGATCATCGCACTAAAAAGAGGTGTTGTGTGCTCAAAAGAATGCCTTTCCTTTATCCCGGTGTTCACCGGGAGTGTGCTGACCTTTTCCATAGCTGTGGTTTACTGGAGAGGCCCGTGGGTTTGTTATGATCTACAGGAAGCATATGCGCTCCCCTGTCTGTTGGGTTACCCTCTCGATGAGTCAACCCCTGAATGGTAGAAACAATAACTCCAAGCTAGTGTGTTGTACTTTTATTCTCCCAAAAACTGGCCTTCATTAAACCCTGAAATAACATCAGTGGGTGTGCACGTGTGCCTTTCCACAGGATATTATTAACACAGCACGGCCCGGTAAAGCTGGCTCTCACTGGACTGTTGGCAACCATTTGCTGTCCTAACATGATCACTAGGTCTAAATATTCCCCGATGTGGGTAATTATTACGTATATGAGTGTCTGAAAATGGTAGGAAGTGCAGTGTCAGAGCTGGGAGTGATCATAAGCCTTGTGAGAGGGATCATGTTGAATGAAATAAATAAGTAATTAAATGGTCAAGTGTTTTGGGAAATCTGTGAAGTAATTGGTGTAAATAATCTACACTGCATGAAGAGATTTGAGGGGGTTTTGGCACCTGTTTAAAAGGTCTTCTGTCCTGCCTTAGTCTGTTTTCTCTGTCTATACCTCCATCTCTCATGCACTCTTTTAGAGTTTAAGTTCTTTGAATACTGCAATGCAGTTTAAAAACCGTGATTACACAGGAATTCTCTCTCTCTCACTCTCTCTCCACACACACACACATATAAAGAGTTTAATAATTCACATTTCTCAGGGGGCGCTACAGCCCCAGAGCCATTTCTCATGATGGGGGACAGTAGTGTGTTCCAAAGTTGGATTATTACAAAGCACAAAAGGGAAGGCTGCCACAGAGCAGTGCGCACAGATGTTCTCTCTTGCTTTCTTCACTAGAGGCCAAAGAATAATATTATGTACACAAAATAAAAGCTCAACTCTGGTCATTTTTTCCCCTGGTGCTGTATTCTGTATTGGCGAGTGTGGTACTTCAAGTCTCAGTGAGCCTAAGATATCTCGCTTACCTTTCCACACTAGATTTAGTCACAAATGACATATGGCACAGACAATATGGCTGGAAGGAAGGCTCAGATGAGTTCTGATGCATGCCTGTCCCTTCAGACTGCTGACTCAGCCACTCTGCCAGCACAGTACAGAAATATCCAGAGCCTTCATGCCCCCCCCCCCTTAAGCTCAAACAGTGCTACATTGCGATGTAGCACTCTGAAGCAGACCAAAATACTTCTCTTCCTACTTCTCATTTAAGGCTTGCTGCATTATTTGCCAAAGCTTCCTGTATGTTTGTACTCCATAAGCTTTCAGAGCTGTCTTGCAAGATCAAAGCTCACTCTCTCTTGGCTGAACCTGTGGCATCTGTCTAACTTGGCCCCTGGTTTGTTTGTTTGTTTTTTCTTGCTCCCTTGCAGAATCATCCACGAGGACGGCTACTCGGAAGACGAGTGCAAGCAGTACCGAGCCGTGGTGTACAGCAACACCATCCAGTCCATCATGGCCATCATCAAAGCCATGGGCAACCTGAAGATCGACTATAGCGACACAGCGAGAACGGTACGGCACACTGTGCAGGTGTGCCTCGGCAGGGTCTGGTGCAGCGGTGCCTGCTGTGAAACGCTGTGGGCCCACCCCCATGTGTTGCATCAAAGGAGCTGACAAGCGCTTCACGTTTCCTGGAGGTTTAGGGCGTCACAGATGCTGCAAAACCACAATACACTGGGCGGGTGCTAGAACAAGCTCTGTGATCTCAGTGGTGATGTTTTGAAATGAAATGATTTGAGCAGTGTAGTTGAGAGCAAGGGAGGAGTTTTGCTGGGGCAGATCGCAGTCACTGTTTGACATCCGCCAATTGTAGCTGTGGTTCACCCGCAGAATTACAAAACGTCTGTGAGGTTTTGAGGCATTTGGGTTCTAAGGCAGTTTTAGACAACACACACCTCATCCTTTGGGTTGTGCTGGACTGTGAATTACTGAATAGTCTGACCACAAAGTGCCAAATATAATCCAAGCTAAGACAGTTTAGTTTAAATTTCAGCTGTTCCTTATCTTAGAGTTTATTTTTGAACTGACGTCTAATAAACTGATAATTGCAGTGTGTGTTGTGTGCATGTTGTATGGGTGGTTTGTGTGCGTTACGTGTGTGTGTGGCTGTATGCGTGTGCATGTGTTGGCTGTCTATTGGATGTGTGTATGCGTGTGCACGCACGCATGTGTGCGCAGGATGACGCACGGCAGCTCTTTGCGCTGTCTGCTGCAGCAGAGGAGCAAGGAATCCTCCCAGAAGACTTGGCCAACGTGATCCGCAGACTGTGGGCTGACAGTGGGGTACAGAGCTGCTTCAACCGCTCCCGAGAGTACCAGCTCAACGATTCTGCTGCCTAGTCAGTACACGCCCCCACACACAGACATGTGTGGCCTGCTATGAATTCAAAGCTTTTTCACAAAGTCAGAAAACCTTCGAGACAACTCTTCAACTTTGCTGAGCAGAAGATACCTTGAAACGTTTTGCAGACATGGATTTGCAGACACATGCTGTTGTCTCATGCACACATATAACTAGCCACAATGGGCATTGGAGTCGACCAGACTCCAACAGGAAGCTCTCTGGTATGTTAGTACCCCATCTGTCGCTGTAAGCAGGAAGGGGAACTGGCATGGTGAGGTCACCTCGCACTGTCACAATACAGGCACTCTCCCTCGCTTGTTTGGTGGCCGCTCAGCTTGCCGACGCCCTGGAGCCCCGCGGACCTTTCTCCAACCGTCCAGCAGATGGACTACACAAATCAATGTGTCAGATGTGCTAATTTATTTGATTATTTTTTTTTTGCTTTATATCTTTCTTTACCAGGTTACTAGTGAAGTCCTGTTGACTTCTATTTTGCACAGGTGGTGGTGGAGAGGGACTATATTAAACACATGGACATATTAGAAAGAATCTCCTTTACTACCTGAGGGAATATTTTGACCTTTGGGTTTCTGAAGCGAAGTATGGGGCTTATAACCCATGCTTACGGCATCTGGGCCAGGTGCTGAAGATGTGTTTACTCAGCAAAAAACGCTTTCCTTTCGTTTCTCCCTCACATGTTCGAATTCTGCTCCACCTATGAGCACCTGCCCGACCCCCTGCCTGCCACTCTAAATGTAAATGCACACAAGGGAAAAACACACCCGCTCCCTCTTTTTACCCAGCCACCCCAATCTATTCCTTCCTTCCTGTGCATTTATTGTTCATTCAGATGACAGAAGAAGCCATCCATTACTCCAGCCTCTAGCTTAACTAGATCCCCTCTTTGCTCATTTACGTTAACGATTAAAGGGGGGAGGGGCAACAGTGGGGGGCTGCAGCGAGGGCAGAGTTAAAGTAAACAGCTTTTCATTCATTTGGCCTGCAAACCGCTGGCATACAGGGTATATAAGGTATATAATGTATATCCGTCAGAGCTGTAGATTGGCCTCGTTCATGTCGATATGAGTGCGTTTGTGTAATTAGAAGCGCATTGTGTTGCCATGGTTGTTGAGGTAAATGCGTTAACATGAATTATAATCCCCCATATTAAAAAGGATCCGCTGTAGGGACGATGTCAGTATCAAAATTGACCAAATGTTCCCTGCTGCCTACATCCCCCCACAGCACAATCCCGAGCAGATTACTGGCCACAGTGTTGTCATAGTGTCTGCAGTGCTCATTTAGGTCCGGCCGGACACAAACGAATGCTGTGAAAAGGAAATAATTGGGGGTTGGGGGGGTGTCGCTGTGACATCCCGCTTGATGCTGTACTGCTTCACACTCCATCCCGTCCTTGGTGACATTCATCTTTTCCCCACAAAGCAATTGCCCATTGGAAGGCTGTGCTGTGCAAAATCCAGGTTTCTAAGAAATTCGCCTCCCCGTAATGAGGAAGTCAGCATCACACCCAGAAACTGGAGAAGAGAGGCACTTAGTTGCTCAGGTCCACTGGGTTCCTTTTACTCGAGATGTAAATTATGAAATGTTTCAAGAAATGAGACAATAGGGAATTAGATAATGAGGTCCTTTCATCTTGTGATCAGAGAAGTGTTTCTTTTCAACCAAATTATTACAATAGATGTGGTGCTCAGGACATGGGGTACTTTTTAATTAATGGATCTGTAGCGAGCTCTCTGTTGTCATGGAAATGGCTGTAGCAGTCTGTTCCCATTAACAGAGTTTGATAAAAATGAGTGATTCTCTCAAGTGTTCTCCTTCTCTTTAGTTGTCGCCTGCAGCTCAGAACTAGTGCTTCCTTAAAGAACTAATCTAATTCCCAAAACCAGATCTGTTATAATGAACAACAGTTTGCCATAGACTATAAACACTGTGAAATACAACCATGCAATAACTGATGACAACAAGCTTTTATGCCACGTTGCTTTCCCCAGGTTTTTGGGTGAACTGTCTCTCAAACTCAATGGTTAGGTACGTGCCGACTCTGCTTGAGAGCACGGCCTCTGCGGATGAAGAAGTGAGAAGAGGAGCGTGCTCTGCTCTGGCTCGGGGACGTTCACGTGGTCCACGGCCGAGCCCAAGGGCGCCTCAAGAGACAGCCGTCACAGCTGAATGGATAGTGAGGCGAATAGATTTCTGCATGACCTATCCCTGCTTACCGAGAAACAAGCAGATAAATAATGAACACGAATGGAGTAAAAAATAGGAAACTGCTCAGAAATGTTGTCCCCAGTGTGCAATTGAGACGAAACCTTCAGCATTTGACAGCAGTTTTTGTGAATTCTTTCGTATTGAACAGCATCCACCGTGCTTTCTTTCTTTTTTTTTTAAATTTCCTGTATAGTTCCCCGTGAGCTGCTCTAGATTTCAGCTTCAACACGGTGGTGGAATTGTGATTATATCTGCATACAGATGTGCTCTTCCTGCGCGCTGTGCTTGCGTTTCAGCTCTGCTTTTGCAGGGTGAAGCGTCATGTTATAAAGAGGCATCGTGATAAACGAGAGAGGAAAAGAATGGACTGGATGGCTGGGGGGGGGGGGGGGTGTCCCACGTTGCCATAGAAATGTTCTCAGTTAGCTAAGTGTGCAAGACTGTACCATCCTAAATAGGTGGCTCAGTGAGCTAACAGGGTTATTTCGAGGCTGAGAGAAAGCCAGCTTCCCTGCTATGGCCGTGCCGTCCATCGTCAGCTGCTGGGGTAGAATGTCCATTTGAGCCGGACACTTGTCAGATCCACGCTTGATTGTGTGAATCATCTCTGGTTGAACATTTTGTGTAAGGAACAAAAACAGATCTGTGGTACAGGTAAAAAAAACAATGTGTAAAAATATCTGGTTTTGAATGAATCTGGTTTGGAAGCAATAAGGGAGTGTCCTGGGAAATGGGCCGAGCCTAAACCAAACATAAGAGAAATAAAGGCAAGCAGAACTGCCTGGGTTACATAGCAGGAGTGGAATAATGAAAATTGTCATGGATGTGATGAATTGTGCACGGTTCTGTGCATACCGTGTGAGGTCTCCATGCATATCTGCGCAGAGCAAGAACGTCAAGCACTCAAAAGTGCAGGCGTTATCCAGGCTTAACCTTTTATTGTTGTTGCTTGTAATAATAATGCATATTTATCTTCCTAGTTATTGGTATGACCTAAGTGTGTGTGTGTGTGTGTGTGTGTTTGTGTGTGTCTGTCTGTGTGTAGTTATCTGAATGATCTGGAGAGGATAGCACGGGCAGACTACATTCCCACCCAGCAGGATGTGCTGAGGACAAGAGTGAAAACCACTGGCATCGTTGAGACACACTTCACTTTTAAGGACCTCCACTTTAAGTGAGAGACCATTCGCACAGTGTGTGTTTACGCTCTGTGTGTGTTTGTGTGTGTGTATGTATAATGTTAGTGTGCATGTCCGCCTGCCTGTCTCTCTGCTCAAGCCCGTTCAAGTGCCATTTTGAACCTTGTTTGTCCTTTGACAGCAGATGAGTGTGATTTGTGACAAGGCCCTGCCATAGTGTGATTTGTGACAAGGCCCTGCCAAAGGGTGCGGTGATTTGTGACAAGGTTCTGCCGTAGTGTGTGTAGTGATTTGTGACAAGGCCCCGCCGTAGTGTGTTGTGATTTTCACTGATTTGAGCTAGAAGTCCCTGGCGCTGTCATAGTGTGCCATGTCATTCTGCTGTGCCTCATGAATAATATATGACAACAATACATAGGAGTTAAAAATGGCACCTCTCTTGGTTGTCTGACTTCTTGTAACCATAGAAACTTTTCTCCTGAAAATGCCAACAGAAACAATGGCCGAGTGGATGACTAAACAGATTGATCACAGATGTCCAGCTTACATGGTTTTTGCCTGAATGAATCTGTATTTGGAGTTCTATAGTGGAGGAGTACTGTAAAGCTGTGAAATTGCTCAATCTTTAAGTTGTTTTTTAAAATTTCTTTTCATCTTTAGGTGCTCTCAGCTAATTCAGATTAATCTTAGCTTTTTTTTTTTCTATAAAGAGCCTCATGAAATTCCAATGGCCAAGCAAGGACAAAGTGCCTGTCTGTCTCTGGCTCTCTCACTCTCTCTCTGTCTCTCTGAAGGATGTTTGATGTTGGAGGGCAGAGGTCAGAGAGGAAGAAGTGGATCCACTGCTTCGAGGGTGTGACAGCAATCATTTTCTGTGTGGCACTGAGTGCCTATGACCTAGTGCTTGCTGAGGATGAGGAGATGGTAAGAAAGAAGAGCACTGCTCTCTTAGCGCAAACACACTTGGAATTTTAAAAACACAGGACCTAACTCTGCAAATGACAATAGAAAAGAAGCAAGTTCTGCAGCTGTATAGTTCTGTCAAGTGATGCAAAAAGCACCAGTACCCCCTGGTGGTCCCCTAGTGTATGACAGCTTTGCCAGCTTCATTTAAAATGCGTTCTTTTGCTCTTTCTCACCCACTTCCTTTCTCAGAACCGCATGCATGAGAGTATGAAGCTCTTTGACTCTATCTGCAACAATAAATGGTTCACAGAGACCTCCATCATCCTCTTCCTAAATAAGAAGGACCTGTTTGAAGAGAAGATCACGCGTAGCCCTCTCAGCATCTGCTTCCCTGAGTATTCTGGTGAGTAGCATTCCCTGCCATTCCAACCAAGAAAAAAACACCTCTATCATGAACCCTGAGTACATGATGGATTTTAAGAATTGCTTGTGTACTTGCGAATCTTTGGGGCAACTGGGGCCATTTTTTTTTCCCTCTTGGCTATAATGCCGATGAGGAAATGAACCCTGATGGTTGGTTTCCTCTAAATGGCATCGGTCCCGCTGTGGCCACGATAACTGTTTTCTGATCCTCTTCTTCAGGAGCCAACAAATATGACGAAGCTGCGAGCTATATCCAGACAAAGTTCGAGGATCTTAACAAGAAGAAGGACACCAAGGAGATCTACACCCATTTCACCTGCGCCACCGACACAAAGAATGTGCAGTTCGTGTTTGATGCTGTCACCGACGTCATCATCAAAAACAACCTAAAGGACTGTGGGCTTTTCTAGTTGCATTGCCAAGGAAGATGCCAAGGGTAAACACACGCACAGTGTAAAAAAACACGCTGGTTTCTCATTGATCAACAGATCTCCCACAGTGTCACATGTTTGCTAACTACTGGCTCTGTGTTGTTTTTTTTTTCCTCCATTCCTGTGTGTTAATGCTTCAGGAAGCCCTCAGC
Source organism: Electrophorus electricus (assembly GCF_041902795.1). Classification (NCBI taxonomy): domain Eukaryota; kingdom Metazoa; phylum Chordata; class Actinopteri; order Gymnotiformes; family Gymnotidae; genus Electrophorus; species Electrophorus electricus. Next base: position 14,318,414 of record NC_137503.1, read on the forward strand.
TGTGTGGTGCACGTGCACTGCTGAGCACAATGCCAGACTGCCTACAACCAACTAGGGAAAGCCAGAATTTTTAGGCGATACCATGGGAACTACAACAATGACGGAGAAAAAAAAAACATTGCAGAATCCCAACAGTCACTGAATTGCAAAACACCTTCTCCTGCACCTACTTTTTATTATTATGTTTTGTAAATATTCTCATTTTAAGAAGTTATTTTGATCAGATTAAAGTGACAGTGATTTTCTGATGTTTCTCTTGCCCCTTGCCCTTTGATTTTAAGTACAGTAGGGCAAAAGCAGTGTGGGGGGATCTTTGATATATATAAACTGATTTTGCTTTTCTTTAACAGATACGCAAACTTTAAACTTAACTGCCTAATGCTTCTTTTGTAAAGCTACATGAGCACAGACCGAGATCAGTACATTTGCTTTGTTTGTGTTGTTTTGTTGTTGATGTTGTTGTTGATGTTGTTGTTGTTTTTATTACTTTATATGTGGAATGCCACATTCCTAGCTCATGTGTACTGCATGATGGACCACATAAAAGAAGAAAAGACAGAAAGAAAAGAAAAAAACAGCTTGCTTGGGTTCAGCCACTGCCCAACACAGCCTCAGCAGTTTGGCCGACGCGTTTAACATTCCGAACTAGCTTCACTTTGATAAACACTGTACGATTGTGACTAAGATGTAAGATGCAAGTATCCGTCTGCACTGTCCTTTCCTTTTGTGCTCCCGGCCCCGTCTCTTTCACTCTTTGTCTTGTGCCTTGACTTCTGTTTTTTCACGTTGTCTGTAGAGTTTAGAGCAGATTCAGTTCACAGTAACAAATGAATTTAAAAGCCAGGATTGTGGTTTTAGGAAGGGATCAGGAGACATGGTGGATGTTTGATGGAAATGCTGTGAAGAGTTTTATTGGAAATAAAAGTTGATTCATGAGCGTGAACTTTCTGTGTATTTGCCACATTCTTTTTCTTATTCTGAAGGCCCATGAATGGAAGTCTCAGTGTTGCTGGGTTGGGCACAATGTTCAAAAGGCAAGATTTTGAAGAAAATTATCTAAATGTGGGCATATTTAGAAAAATGGTTTAAATGTGGGAAGTGTGGAAAGACATGGTCTGTGAAAGATCTTAGCCAACAGATGTTATTACACATTATTAGACATTCTTACCTAAAACTGGTCTTTCATCAATTCCCTGTTCTTATATTCATATGAATCACAATAAGCAATGTAATCCCTAGTATTGACATATACTTTGTATATTGAATTAACTTTAAGAATGAATATTTGTGATCAGCTCTAACTATGTCTGTGTTCATTCAGAACAGGATTTTTGTTATGGCCATTCCACCGAGATGTGCAATAAAGTGCCATTAGTGAGCACTTGTTTGTGTGAAATGAGAAGAGTGATCAAATCCCATTTCAAATGAGTGACATATCTTCATCCCTTCTACAAATGCTAAGTGGATTCTTCTTTCCATTGAATCAGTTTAGTATGAACTGGGTGTTGAAGCCTAAGATAACTGTTTAACAGGACCTATGAGAGGTCAGTAAATGTGCTAATTTTCATCAATGCCACTCTGTGTATCTGGTGTCCATACATTCCTAACTGAACAAATCCAGTGGGAATATCTGCATTTTGGCTATTGGAATTTAAAACTATCTGAATATGTAAACCAACAATGTGTTCTCTGGTAACATTTTCAATCAAATGGTTTGGTCTTCAGAATGAGTACTTTTTTTTTCAGAGCCTTGGTCATATTGCCCCTACTATAAGTGATAATTAGACATCTGGTAGTTGTAGCACCAGAATCTATACACAGTGGTGGCATGTGAACAGTTCAGGCCAACCCCTTCTGAACACACTTGCACCTGAAAGAGCTGCATCTGCATGTCCTCAATGCCTTGGAGGCATGTCGGATGAAGGCTATTTGCATTAAAATGCAATGTTCTAGCGGCCTATAGCATGGATGTGCCATTGGACGGCATTTTAAATTGTGCAGTTGCAAATGACTGGATAATGGCTACAGCGCTTAAGGAAAGGTTACATTGTAAAGGTAGCAGTACTATGCAAATCTAGACTAAACGTTTTCTGAGAGTACTCCAATTTCATCTTCACTGATAATCTGACAAATTTGTATTTTCAAAAGTTCAGATGAAACCAACATCTTTAATAATCGATAAAACAATGAAAATGTAAATTTCCATAGTTACAGATGTATTCTTACTGAAAGGTGCTCATGTTCATCTCTCATTATTTCAAATGTTTAGATGGAGTTTTTTGCAAGGTAGCAAATAATTTTCTTCGGAGTTTAACTGGTACGTTAACAGCAACATGGCGTTTTGCTCATAGTCTTACGTGTAGACCATCATTTGTCTAATTTACAATTTATAGTCGAAGATCTTAACATTTTAAAAATTCAAATGCGTTGTTGCTATACCAGATCGTCGAATAGTGCACATATTTGATAGTAGTTTGCTTTGTATTGATATGTTATAGGCTAACCGATGGTGGCGATGGCTGAAGTATGAAGAGGTTCTGAAATCTGTGCAAGCCTGTGATTATACTAAACTACCACCGGATGGCAGCCGATTAACACTTTATTGATTTCCATAACGTGAACTCTGCTTTGAGCCTCTTGTACGCCTGTTCTTGTTGTGCGGCCCTCGGTGTGATAAAAATACTTAAAATAATAGAATTAAAGTCAAACTGCTTCAGGAATTGCGATGACATATTTAATAAAATAATAGAATTAAAGTCAAATAGCTTCAGGAATTGCGATGACATATTTATAATTAATTGTGACTAGTTTAAATTGTATATCCCATATAAATATTAACAACAATCTCAAAAAAAAAATTTCATGGTCGTCAATCACATCACATAAAGTTTACCAGGTTAATGTTGAAAATGCTATATCTTACTTTAACAACAATATTAAACTGATCAGATTTGAATAATAGCGGATTATCTAATGTAAATTATACAATATGGTCATTGTTTTCCTCCATTTGAATATACTTTTAAACCTCCATTTACATCAATAAGAAATACCTGATGGGGCTTACAAAACAAATTATGTGTGTAAATGTGTGGAATTTACAGGTGAGAAGCGGCCCCCCCCCTCCAAACTCAGATTTCAAGTAGTTTCTATTGGATGGCTGCACGATGCTCAGCGTTGACTGGTTGGAACGTCACTAACGGGAAACGAACGCTGCTCTCAAAACCGCGCACTGGCAGACTTTCGTACCAAATGCGCTTTGACGGATCCTAGGAATTGGAAGAACATCTTGCACTAGAAGCGCTGAGTGTTTTCCAACTTGGAGAACTTGCTCCACATATCTCGGTTAGTATTCACATACAAAGCAAGGTTTATGACTAACTGATTATATGGTATGGAGTTTAACTTCAAAACAAATGCCTAATTTTGTAATATTTTATTCTCAGGTATTCGGAAATATCACAGACGGTGGAGAAAACTATGGTAAGTATTTAATTGTAAAACTTTTATATATTTAGATACGTTGTTCTCTCAGGCAATGTGTTTTTTAGTTTTAGTTTTTTTTCTTCTCACTACAAACCGTTTTAATTACAAGAGCGTATTACGTTATGTGGCGTAATCCTGAACATCAATTACTTCAGAATCTCTTTGCCTAAACTAGAACTCTTCATTATATGTTCAGGGTAATTCTTTTCAACGCAATGTCGTTTGGCAGAGAGTAAGTTTGCATCTTTGACACAGATGCAAGCGTCACATGAGAGGCGCACCAAATGGTTCTGCACTTTACTACAGCTATCGTGCAACAAATTCATGCAACACCTTGTATTGTTCCATCGGACACTTAGTTAATGGCTTCATACGTAAAGCACAAAGCTGATCATTGCTGATATAGAATTGCTAATGCTAAACTGAAACGTCTTGGTTGGCTTTGTGACTTTAATTTGGTCTTTAAATTTTACACGTAGAAACAACTTAAAGCAAAAGGTTAAACTGAAACGGCGAGAATGCATATGAAAGATCGGGAAAAGGTTTGGATTTAAGTAAAATAACCTACACCCAACTGTATACATTTTTCATAGCCTTAAGCAACCGCTGGCGTTTACCCAGAACTCGCTAGCTTAAGTTCTCACAGCTGTGACAACAAACGCCGAGTGTTCAGTGGTCGCCTAGTAGTGCCTCCAGTCTCGCCGTAGCCTATAAATTAACGATATTAATGCACTCACAGGGATTCCGCGAAAAAAAAAATGGAAGCGGTAGCCTGGCTGCAAGTGAATTTATGCAGCTCCAGGAGAAGTTTTTGGGAAAAGTTTGTAGACCCTTTGGAAACCCCCGTGACTGCACAACTGATTACCTCAGAGGAAGTGGCTGAGGAATAGTATTGCTTTAGTGTGGTCATCTCGTGTGAGATGCGATCAGGTGACTTTCAGACAATTAGTTTGGATTTGAGATGTTTAGACTTTGGTTTTAGCTTTTCACAACAAATCTGATCATATATTTGACATTTTACATCTGGGCAACATATCTGATCATAGCATTTATTTGACATCCAAGGCCCATTTTGGGACGAAGCATTGTTTTTGCCGTCCATTGCCATGGTCTCAAAGAAAGAATAGTTTATTCTTCATAACGAACTATGACCTACATTGTGCAGCGTAGTTAGAAAATGATGTAATTTCCTCTCAAGCTACTTTCCTGCAGGCTGGCGCACAGGGGACGTGTTGCACTTTTTCCCTCCTTTTCCTCTCCTCTGCTTGCCTCCCGCTCTCATAGCAGACACAGATCTTTCTGCATGCAGAGCAGAGACACTCACACTGCTACTTTTTCTCACTAAAATGCCCCATTGCCTTTAGAAAAACACTAAATGGCCTGTGGTTACTTACTGTATGCCTTGTTAAACACTGCCTGTTCAATAATGACTAGTTGGATTCCTTCTATGTGAATCAAAGGGGAAGATTAGTCACTTGTGGTCCTCATATCCTCTGAAGTTGCTTTGTTCTAACCTCTCCATTTTCCGTCTGCTTCGCCTTCGTCCAGCTGTGCGTTCGAGATTCGGGAAGCTGCTTGTGGGACCCAATGCAATACATGATGCGCTCCCTGCAGGACCTAAAGCAGCTGCACGAGCCCAGCGAGCCACCCCGCCGCTCGTATGCTGTGACACGTGCCTGCCACAGGAGGGAGAAGCAGCGGGAGCTGGCCAGCCGTCCGCAGAGCTGCCAGTCCAGCGACGGCAGTGCCTACGACTCGGCCTGCTGCCTTGCCAGCCCGCTGGAGGAGGAGGAGGACGAGGAGGATGGTCTCGGTCGCCTGCCCCGGGGCTCGCCTTGCAGTGAGAAGAGCCTGGACTTTGACTCTGGCTACTCAGAGGCGTCGTGGCAGGACGAAGGCGTGGTGCTGCGGCGCACACGGAACGTGCGCGTCTCGTCATCCGCCTGTGCCCGTACGCACCGCGTCCGGCCCAAGTCCACGTCAGATGCATGTCTGGAGCGCTGGACCTCGTTTGAGGCCAGTGAGCCAGGGGACTGGACCACGGCTCTCTTGACCAGGGGGCGCAACCGGCAGCCGCTGGTGCTGGGTGACAACAGCTTTGCAGACCTCATCAAAAACTGGATGGACCTTCCTGAGTGCCTCGAGTCGAGCGAAATGAAGCCTAATCCGAGCCGCAAACTGGCCAAGGACTTTCTGGTTAACATGAGGCGGAAACTGACCAGCATGTCAAAGGGCGTGGAAGGGCGTGGGAGGTCTGAGGAACCTTGCACGAAACGGATGTCATGTCCTGTGGGGTGTCAGACACCAAAGCCCTTCTTCCACCAGTCACACACAGGTCTGCACCAGCTAGAAACAGACTTCTACCAGTTCAGTGCCCTCATGAAGACAGGAAGTCGGCAGCCTATCATATGCAGTGACATCATTGGTTACATTTGAACGACTGCCATTGGTGGACTGGATTAATACTTTTGATATAATATGGATAAATGTGGTGTATAGTGAAATAAACACTTTTTGGAAAAGTTTGAGATTTTTTTGCAAAATTATTTCAAGTTACATGAATATATGAAATGAACATGGATGTCAGCCCTCAGCTAAGCTAAAAACTGCAGTCATATTAGTAAAACTAAAAATTGCTCCAGAATAATAGCATTAGTTAGAGATTAGGAAATGGCAGTTTTTCATGCCAGAATTTAGTCAATTTTCTCTGACATAAATGTGCTTGTTATTCTTTTATTCTCATGTATGTATTTTACCCCCATCCACATTCTTACTTAGGAGTAATAAGGTATTGTCAAATATAGCCATGAAAATAGATTATTGACCTCAACTACATTTTAAAATGGGTTAAATGCATCTTAACTCATGCAGAGAAGAGGAATTAGACCTGTCTCCAATACCTTCATGACCAGTACCCAGATGTGAATCTACACTAAACAATTTCATTTATGCCAGTCTCATTAAATGTTCTCTTTACCAGCTGTGTGATAAGTTCACTGCTACATACCGTCTGTTAAGAAAATTACACTCTCTGAATGAGCGAACATGGGGGTTTCTGCTTGGCTCTTAATCCCAAAGGAAGAGGGGAGCCCTGTGCTGATGTTGAGGTTTAAGGATGAGGAGGACGGTCATTTCAACACCTCATCACAGACTCCTGCTGTAGTGCTTTTGGACCGTCTGCTCGACTCCCCAGCAAGAAGGTCACCGTGTGTCCTTTCTGTGTGTGTGCTGGAATGAGAGAGAGCAAGAGTATCCAGATGGAAAGGGGGTGGGTGGGGTGGGGTTACACTTCACCTAAAAACCCTTGTTTAAACACTATGCATGTGCATACATAGGCTTTTCCTTAAAACACTGGTCGTCATGTTCAAGTCTTTTTAGAAGTTTTGAGGCTTGCTGACAGACACTGCAGCAATTCATCTAAATCCTCTCTAGGGAATGGTTGCACGAATGCCAATAATCACTGATGCCCAGTTGCTTATAAGTAGTCTGCAGTGTTATTAAAAAGGTTATAAGCAGTTGGTCAAATTTTAGCCTTATTTAAGGTTAAAAAATGTTTTTCTGTTAGGTCATTTTCTGGAAAAATAGATCAAAGAAAGACAAAGAAATGAGGAAATAGTGCTACAGTTTCCAGGCCAATTTTGTCCTGCAACAACGCCTTCAAATTGCAGTAAGGAGCCTGTAAGGTTTCACCCAGTAGAAGTGTTTTCTGAGGTAGACCCGTATTCTCTACAGCAGTTGCTAGTCACATAATGAAGGGTTGAACCCACCCTCCCTATCATGCAGAGATGCAACAGATGGGGGGAAAAAGTGTTTTATAACACTAGGTAACATGAATAAAATGGATCAGACAGGCTTAGGGTGAGTGTTCTCATTGTCTTTACATTGTCCTACTGTGACTGGCCAATAGTGGCATGTGTTGAGGGTTGCATAACAAAGGGCAAGTCTGAATAGGGGCATTAAGGCATTCTGTTTTTCAATACAGATAGTATGGAGAACATCCATGGTGTTGTTGTAAGACATTTTGTGTCTCCAAAATGGTAATTTATAGTACTAGGAAAAACACGGCAAATATTTGTTGCCAGTGGACTTGCATTGCTGGAATATTCAAGCTGTGCCCCCATACCAAACAAACAGAAACATGGCGTTATCAATGTGTAATCTAATTTCTGTTTATTAACAGAAATTTGTAATAGCAGAATGAACTTGATTAAAGAGATCATTTTGGCTCCCAGAATTTTGCTCATTAGAATAATACAATAATGATCACAGTTAAAACCCAACCCACTGTTGATCCCCAGTGGAGGCTGCATTATATGACTTCATCTAAGGAGATATCTGATTGGAGGGACCTTCTGACAGTCCTCATCCTCAGCAAAGGAGGGAATGATTTCCAGCACCTGCTGGTGAGGTGGGATCACAGTCTTAGTAACTGTTTGGACAACATCTGAAACTCTGTAACAAACAAACAAAAACATTATTTATTTTTTAAGTAACTTCACACTTGCCGTTATACACAAATTTCATATAGAGGCAGACTGTATTTATGCAATCTTGTTGTAGACAATGATCAACCATATGATCTGAGAGAAAGAGGGAGGGTGCCATCATTCCAGAATAACAGAGTGAGGAAACTGTTATGATGCTAATTTTCCATCCAGGTTTCTTGTTGAAAAGGCAAAACTGTGACCAACCATTCAAACTAATTCATAATAGTGCATAATTACAGAACACCTTGGAGGTTTTTGTTTGGTGAGGTCTTCCTGGTCCCAGTATGGTCTTAGGAGGGCTGGAGACTTTCCTTTAATGGACTTGATTGTAAACAAACAAAATGGCTGTCACTGCTGCAGTGTGGGGAGAGTAAAGCACTAGGACTCAATCTATAAATGACACAGGCTGCTCTGGCCTCTCATTTCTCCTTAAACATGATAGAAGTAAATCCCAGAAGAGGAGTATCTGTCTGCATGTGCATGGATGGAGCCTGTTGGCCTTGGCTGGAGATACTCAAGCTGCTCCTCTTTTGAAGATCCAGCTGAACTACTAATCCATCATGGCCCCAAGAAAGGATTGTTATCATTCCATTATCCCCATGACTTATCCACATATCCTTATAGCAAAGTCTATAATAAACTCATTATTAGTTAATTTTTTTTATTAAGAGCCCTGATTAACAAAAATCTACAAACAAAATAGAAACTTCTTTAATTAAGATCTGCTAATTATTACATCTACAAATCATGTGTTTAATAATAGAAAGAGATTAACTTTCATTTTGTGGGCTTCATTTTTATTTTGTTGTTAAATAAAAAGTTCTTTTGGAAGAAGATACCATTGTCTTTGTTCAACACTTTGATCAGAGGAACTTAAAAATACCTACCTTTGTTTAAGTCGATCTGCAGGGTTGGAGTAATCACTGTACAACACAGCAGGCCCATAGTACAGACCGATAATGCTCAAGTTATAGGTCTCCTAAAATTCAGAGGAAATAATACAATGTTTCCAAATGCTGAAAGAGAATAATGTTTGATCATTTGTACAGCCCTGATGAAAACATACCTATCACATGAGACCCTTATTGAAATAACAGCACAGGCTGAATATGAT